>NC_041382.1:78837493-78838621 GCF_002162155.2 Triticum dicoccoides
AATGCTCCGTCTATACAAGCCACACTTGTGAAAAAATTGGTTCAGTTCGATCCTGCCCCGACGACGCCGCCAGGCTGCCCCTCTGCGCCTCGCCGTCGTCGCCGTCGCCCCTTCCTCTGACGCCGTCCCGCGCCGCCCAGACGCCGTCGCCACCCCGCGCCGCCCTGAATCCGTCGCCGCGCGCCACCCCGCGCCGTCGCGATCACCTCCCCGCGCCGCCCCGACGCCGTCACCGCCCCGCGTCGCGCCCCGACACCGTCGCCGCCCCGCCTCTGCGTCGTCGTCGCCGCCCCGCACCGCCGTCGCCTCTCGCTTTGGTCAGGGCTGGCACCGCCCCCTCTTCCCCCCTATTTTTTTGCAAATATATATATGTTTTTTCCTGATTATATGTATATGTATAGTATATGTATGTGTGTATATGTATGCAAAAGATAAATTAACAGAAAAAATAGTATTTTTTCTGTTCATATATTTTTCTGGTGATATTGATTATTGTAAATATGCAAATGTTTGTATATTCATATGAACAATGAATTAGGCAAAACCTTTACTTTTTTCTAAAATTTCTATTTGAACATTATTTAAAAAAAGCAATACTACTTCATGTATTTTTAAGAAGGAAGAAGAAGAAAAAGAATGAGTGGAAAAAGGAAATAAGAAGAGGAAGAAAGGAGAAGAAGAGGGGAGAGGAAGACGAGGAGAAATAAATAAGAAGAAGAAAAAAGAAGAAAAAGAAGAGGAGAAGAAGAAAGGAATAGAGGAGAAGAAGAGAAAAATAGAATATATGTTCTATTTTCTCTTCTTCTCCTCTATTCCTTTCTTCTTCTCCTCTCTTTTTTCTTCTTATTTTTCTTCGACACGTGGGGGGGTCGATATACCCCCTCCCGATAACTTCAAAACGAGGGGGGTCAATATACCCCCTCCCGATAACTTCAACATGAGGGGGGGTCGATATACCCCCTCCCTGATAATATTATTTTCCCATGTACGTATGTCGTGTCGATATAAACTCCCGATAACTTCAACATGTGGGGGGGGTCGATATACCCCCTCCCGATAACTTCAACACGAGGGGGGGTCGATATATATACCCCCTCCCCGATAATATTATTTTCCCGCATGTACGTA
>NC_041382.1:78839254-78843599 GCF_002162155.2 Triticum dicoccoides
GTCTAGGGTCGCCGAGGGGTCGAGGGTCGTCGAACATGAGAGGAAGAAGAGGATAAAAAAAGAAGAGGAAGAAGAAAAAAAAGAGGAGAAGAAAGAATAGAGGAGTTCTTCTCCTCTTTTTTTTTCTTCTTCCTCTTTTTTTATTGGGAACAAGGGTCGTCCAGGGTCGCCGAGCGGTAGAGGAAACCCTAAATAGCAAGTATCGTCGGTATGAGATACATGTGGCCGTCGTGTCGGACACTACATCCACGTCCCACAAGTGACGCGGGCGTCGACCCGCGTCACTTGTGGGATGTGGATGTAGTGTCGGACACCGACGGCCACGATGGCTCCGGTGACCTAATGCCGGTGCAAGAAGGAGACCGTGAGGACGGCTCCGGTGACCCAATGCCGGTGCAAGAAGGAGACCGTGATGACGTCTCCGGTGACCGAACCGAGTCCTGCCAGGTATATATATTAGTTAAGCTTTTGCTGACTAGCTAATTAATGCATTCATTGTTTTGGTATGTACACATATTAATTAAGTCTTTGTTCTTTTTTCTAGCCCTCCGGATCAAGCATAACTTCGGTAAAGAGACGAGGCCCAAAGAAAAAGTTGAGCTCGGATGAAAATTTTGAGATCATAGCAATCGCGCCAGATGGCCAACCGATTGAACCCCTCCGGACAAAGAGCGCATTTCTTGCTCAGTGCGGGGTTTTGGTTAGGGACAAGATCCCAATCAGCATCCAGCAATGGTTAAAGCCGCCTACAGAAGACCCTGAGGTGTCTTATGTCAATGATATGCAGAAAAATGATCTTTGGACTGAGCTGAAGTCAAATTTCACCCTACCGCCAGAGGAAGATCCAAAGAAGCCAGTTAAAGAGCAATTAATCAAGTCTTTTGCTCTTAAGAGGATGGCAGAACTATTCAGGAGGTGGAAGAAAGAGCTGAATAAGTTTGTCGAAAATAAAGAGACACCAGAATTCAAGGGCAGATATGAGAAGATCAGAGATCACTGGCCTGCATTTGTGGCCCACGAGACATCGGAAAAGAGTAAGAAGATGTCGGCGACAAACAAGCAAAATGCTGTGAAGAAGAAGCATCACCATCACACGGGGTCAGGTGGCTACCTCGTAGCCCGTCCTAAGTGGGCCAAGACTGAGAATGATCTGGTTGATAAAGGGATCGAACCAAAGACAATTAACTGGCCAGACCGTTGCCGGACTTGGTTCTTCGGGGCTAGCGGAACCTTGGATCCTGTATCAGGGAAGTGCATTTGGACGAATGATCAATTGGACATACCAGTCAAGAAGCTTCAGCAGTATATGGAAGCAGCGCAGCAAGGGACGTTCGTTCCAGACAGAGAGAACGACGAGCTCACAATGGCCCTCGGGAATCCTGAGCACCCTGGACGGACACGAGGCACGCCAGGCTCCATTCCGTGGAAGGTTGGGTTTCCGGACGCAGGCGGTTACAAATGCCACGAGAGGAGGAAGAAAGTGGAGCAGACCCAACTGCAGGTGCTGCATGCTAGGGCACAAGCGATAGAGGAACGAGAAGCAAATCGCAGCAAACGAACTGCCGAAGCTTCCCCCGAAGCTACCCCGCCATCTCAGCAGAGAAGCAGCATGGCTTCCACCGAGCTGCTTCAGCCGGAGCATGTCTTGAAGGCTCCTGCCAGCTATCTCGTGGATGCCATCACGGAGTCTCAAAATTGCCACCTTATGACGCAATGGATTAATATGAAGGTCAAGGAAGTTGTTGGCTCTGTTTTTCCTACTGAACCTAGCGCAACTTTTCACTGTCGGCCGATTCCAGAAGAATATGCTAGGGTGATGGTGGATGAAATAATGGAGGGATTTGAGGACCTCCAGCTTGACCACCCTACTGGTGAAGGTGAGACTCCATGCCTATGGCGGAAGGAGCTCATCAACCTTCCGAACTGGACGCCTTCGCCTCCTCCTCCTCCTCCGGCGAGTCAGGGCACTCCGCTTCCTCCACCGCCTCCTCCTCCGGTGAGTGACGATCAGGGCACTCGGCCGGCTCCTTCTCCGGCGCGTGGTGGCACTCCGCCTCCTTCTCCACATGCGCCGGCGTGCCTGAGCAGCCAGCCTCCTCCTTCTCCGCCTCGTCAGCAAGGGAGGAAGAGACCTGCCGCTGCTCTGGCTGCTCCGGCGCGTCGTAGTCCTTCTCCTCCGCCTCGTAAGCAAGTAAAGAAGACAACCGCTCCGTCTGCTCTGCCGACGTCTAGCAGTACAGCCAGAGGCGGGAGGACATACAGATTCGGTCCTTCTCTGAAGACTCCAGAGAAGTTACCATACGAGAGGACCCCGGAGGAGAACGCCAAGATCGTGCGAGAAGAAGTGAGGAACTTCTTTGAAGGGGTGAAAGCAAAGAAACATCCACCTCCGGAGGAGAAGGTAGATCCGGTGAAAGCGAAGCGCACTCTGGCTTCCCTGACAAAACCACCCAAGTCTCCGCCGAAAGGAAACTATGAGTGCATTATTGGAAAGGAATTTGCCGAAGCGGGGCAGTCGGGAAGTAATGTCAGTGATCAAAGGCTGAAAGAATGACGAGCTGGGAAACAAATTGCCCAGCTCGGCGAACAAGCGAAGCAATCATGCCCCCGCTCAAGGTGCCTCACGACATCGTCGCTAATGATCTGAGGATGGTGCCCGGTTATAGCAATCTTGGAGATTACCTGCCCGACGATGTACATTATGATTTCATGGAGGTGCAGATACAAAGATACGAGTACGAGAAGCCTCTCGTCAAAGATGAAAGATCTCTATCAACGATGATGCAAAGATTGCATGATTGGTACTTGAAAATCTGCATAGAGTCTGGGGGAGGAGTACTTTGTATGTGAGAGTTAAAAAGGAGCATGACCTCGTTGGAATTGAACTGTGCATGTTCCATTTGAGGAGTTCTTTCAGTTTTTCAATCAATTGGCCCTCGATAAAGCAACGGTCACCTTCTACTGTCTGTAAGTAGTACTACTTCTGTCATTAAGTCTCTCTATATAGCTCAGCTCTTTCATTGCATGTATTTATAATTATCCTCACTATATTATGCAGGTTGAAGATCGTTGAATTGAAGAAAAGACAAATCGGTGATATTGGGTTCATTAACACAAATCTCGTAGATGCAAATCAGGTTAAATTTCATGCCACGGATATCGAGGCCAACTTGCTACGTTGGTAATAAATGAAAACAAAGATATAATACTCTTTCCTTATAACTTCAAGTGAGTGTTACTATCTTGTGCATATTCGGTTTCCCTTATATATTAGTCAAGGTTATAGCAATGTAATTGATGAGTTATGCATGCGTGTGCAGTTTCCACTATATTCTCCTAGAGATTAAGCTTGAGCAGGGACTAGTAACCGTCTTAGACTCAAGACGAAAAGATCCCCAGGACTATGCGGACATGACTCAAATGCTCGAGAAGTAAGTTAAATCGATCATTATCCACCATATCAACAACTTTGTTCATTTCCTGATATATCAAGTAATTGTTTTCTTTGTCTGGCAGAGTTTGGAAAAAATTCACCAAAAAAGCTCCGGGACTCCCGAAGAAGCTGCAATTTAGACACCTGAAAGTAAGTACTATAGTAGCATGTTCCGCGCATCTCCTATTGATTCAATCGCTAGTTTCATCAATACCATTTGGCATTCTTGCTTATCAGTTTGATTGACCTCTATTTCTTGTAAAGTGGTTGTGGCAGGAACAAGGGAATGATTTTTGTGGATACTACGTTTGCGAGTCCATCCACCACACGACCTGTGAGCGGGGCTACTCTGACGAACAATATGAAGTGCGTAAATAACAACATTCACAATTTTATTTTATTACCATCATTTGTGTTGAGTTTCATTTATTCATATATATATGTATTGACCCCCTTCTTCAAATTAGATGTTTCGGAAGCGGGATGAACTCCTAGCACCAGCTCGCATGCGAGCAATTCAAGAGGAATTGGCGGCATTCTTTCTTGACCACGTGATCGCTGAAAACAGAGAATACTATGTGGACCATGAGTCCATATGATTATATTTGTAAGAGATAATTATTGTATATATGTAGCCGGTAGTGTCGGATAGATATACGAGAACTTGTTGTTCGACCAATCTCTCGGAGAAGGAGAGGTGGTCGATACCACTTCTCTCTGTATGCATATATGTTCATGACGATCTTCTGTTTCCTTCTTTGCTTACTAGCTAGCTAGCGTGTCTAGTCCTCTCTATACGTATGTATAGTACGTAGCGTCGACCAAGCATGGACATAAGAGAGGACACTTCTCTCTATTAATTATAGCTAGCTAACACAATATATGAAACACCTAAATTAACCCCCCAAAACC
>NC_041382.1:78843817-78866647 GCF_002162155.2 Triticum dicoccoides
CAAAAAAAACAAAAACCCCAGCCACAGAAATGCTGACGCGTGGATGCCTATTGGTCCCGGTTGGTGCCACCAACCGGGACCCAAGGCCCTCCTGCCCGGGCTCCACGCACAGGCCACGTAGAGGCCCATCTGTCCTGGTTCTGGATTGAACCGGGACTAAAGGGACAGGGCATTAGTACCGACCCTTTAGTCCCGGTTCAAGAACCGGGACAAAAGGCCCTTACGAACCGGGACAATAGGCCCTTTTCTACTAGTGCTTGCGGATGGAATTGAAGCATCTCTTGATGTGTTTGGTTCTCTTGTGAAATCTGGATTCCTTCGCCAAGGCAATTGCTCCAGTATTGTCACAAAAGATTTTCATTAGACCCGATGCACTAGGTATTACACCTAGATTGGATATGAACTCCTTCATCCAGACTCCTTCATTTGCTGCTCCCGAAGCAGCTATGTACTCCGCTTCACACATAGATCCCGCCACAACGCTCTGCTTGGAACTACACCAACTTACAGCTCCACCATTCAATATAAATATGTATCCGGTTTGACACTTAGAGTCATCCGGATCAGTGTCAAGCTTGCATCGACATAACCATTTACGACAAGCTCTTTGTCACCTCCATAAATGAGAAACATATCCTTAGTCCTTTTCAGGTATTTCAGGATGTTCTTGACCGCTGTCCAGTGATCCACTCCTGGATTACTTTGGTACCTCCCTGCTAAACTTATAGCAAGGCACACAGCAGGTCTGGTACACAGCATTGCATACATGATAGAACCTATGGCTGAGGCATAGGGAATGACTTTCATTTTCTCTCTATCTTCTAAAGTGGTCGGGCATTGAGTCTGACTGAACTTCACACCTTGTAACATAGGCAAGAACCCTTTCTTTGACTGATCCATTTTGAACTTCTTCAAAATTTTATCAAGGTATGTGCTTTGTGAAAGTCCAATTAAGCGTCTTGATCTATCTTTATAGATCTTGATGCCCAATATATAAGCAACTTCACCAAGAAAAAAATTATTCAAGTATCCTTTTATGCTATCTAGAAATTCTGCATTATTTCCAATCAACAATATGTCATCCACATATAATATTAGAAATGCTACAGAGCCCCCACTCACTTTCTTGTAAATACAGGCTTCTCCAAAAGTATGTATAAAACCATATGCTTTGATCACACAATCAAAGCGTATATTCCAACTCCGAGAGGCTTGCATTTGTCCATAAATGGATCGCTGGAGCTTGCACACTTTGTTAGCACCATTAGGATCGACAAAACCTTCTGGTTGCATCATATACAACTCTTCTTTAAGATATCCATTAAGGAATGCAGTTTTGACATCCATTTGCCAAATTTCATAATCATAAAATGCGACAATTGCTAAAATGATTCAGACACACTTAAGCATCGCTATGGGTGAGAAGGTCTCATCATAGTCAACCCCTTGAACTTGTCGAAAACCTTTTGCAACAAGTCGAGCTTTGTAGACAGTAACATTGTCGTCAGCGTCGGTCTTCTTCTTGAAGATCCATTTATTCTCTATGGCTTGCCGATCATCGGGCAAGTCAACCAAAGTCCATACTTTGTTCTCATACATGGATCCCATCTCAGATTTCATGGCCTCAAGCCATTTCGCGGAATCTGGGCTCATCATCGCTTCCTCATAGTTCGTAGGTTCGTCATGGTCAAGTAACATGACCTCCAGAACAGGATTACCGTACCACTCTGGTGCGGATTGTACTCTGGTTGACCTACGAGGTTCGGTAGTAATTTGATCTGAGGTATCATGATCATTATCATAGCTTCCTCACTGATTGGTGTAGGAATCACTGGAACTGATTTCTGTGATGAACTACTTTCCAATAAGGGAGCAAGTACAGTTACCTCATCAAGTTCTACTTTCCTCCCACTCACTTCTTCCGAGGGAAACTCCTTCTCTAGAAAGGATCCATTCTTAGCAATGAATATCTTGCCTTCGGATCTGTGACAAAAGGTGTACCCAACAGTCTCCTTTGGGTATCCTATGAAGACACATTTCTTCGATTTGGGTTCGAGCTTATCAGGTTGATGCTTTTTCACATAAGCATCACAGCCCCAAACTTTAAGAAATGACAGCTTAGGTTTCTTGCCAAACCACAGTTCATATGGTGTCGTCTCAACGGATTTAGATGGTGCCCTATTTAACGTGAATGTAGCCGTCTCTAAAGCATAACCCCAAAACGATAGTGGTAAATCGGTAAGAGACATCATAGATCGCACCATATCTAATTAAGTACGGTTACGACGTTCGGACACACCATTACGCTGTGGTGTTCCAGGTGGCGTGAGTTGCGAAACTATTCCATATTGTTTCAAATGAAGACCAAATTCATAACTCAAATATTCACCCCCACGATCAGATTATAGAAACTTAATTTACTTGTTACGATGATTTTCCACTTCACTCTGAAATTCTTTGAACTTTTCAAATGTTTCAGACTTATGTTTCATTAAGTAGATATACCCATATCTGCTCAAATCATCTGTGAAGGTTAGAAAATAGCGATACCTGCCACGAGCCTCAACACTCATCGGACCGCATACATCGGTATGTATTATTTCCAATAAGTCAGTTGCTCGCTCCATTGTTCCGGCGAACGGAGTCTTAGTCATCTTGCCCATGAGGCATGGTTCGCAAGCATCAAGTGATTCCAAAAGTCCATCAGCATGGAGTTTCTTCATGCGCTTTACACCAATATGACCTCAAAGGCAGTGCCACAAATAAGTTGTACTATCATTATTAACTTTGCACCTTTTGGCTTCAATATTATGAATATGTGTATCACTACAATCGAGATTCAACAAAAATAGACCACTCATCAAGGGTCCATGACCATAAAAGATATTACTCATATAAATAGAACAACCATTATTCTCTGATTTAAATGAATAATTGTCTCGCATTAAACAAGATCCAGATATAATGTTCATGCTCAACGCTGGCACCAAATAACAATTATTTAGGTCTAAAACTAATCCCCACGGTAGATGTAGAGGTAGCGTGCCGACGGCGATCACATCGACTTTGGAACCATTTCCCACGTGCATCGTCACCTCGTCCTTAGCCAATCTTCGTTTAATCCGTAGCCCCTGTTTCGAGTTGCAAATATGAGCAACAGAACCAGTATCAAATACCCAGGCGCTTCTACGAGCATTAATAAGGTACACATCAATAACATGTATATCAAATATACCTTTCACTTTGCCATCCTTCTTATCCACCAAATACTTGGGGTAGTTTCGCTTCCAGTGACCAGTCCCTTTGTAGTAGAAGCACTTAGTCTCAGGCTTAGGTCCAGACTTGGGTTTCTTCCCTTGAGCAACAACTGGCTAGTTGTTCTTCTTGAAGTTTCCCTTCTTCCCTTTGCCCTTTTTCTTGAAACTAGTGGTCTTGTTAACCATCAACACTTGATGCTCCTTCTTGATTTCTACCTCTGCAGCCTTTAGCATCACGAAGAGCTCGGAAATAGTCTTCTCCATCCCTTGCATATTATAGTTCATCACGAAGCCTTTATAGCTTGGTGGTAGTGATTAAAGAACTCTGTCAATGACACTATCATCAGGAAGATTTACTACCAGCTGAGTCAAGTGGTTGTGGTACCCAGACATTCTGAGTATGTGTTCACTGACAGAACTATTCTCCTCCATTTTGCAGCTATAGAACTTGTTGGAGACTTCATATCTCTCAACTCGGGTATTTGCTTGAAATATTAACTTCAACTCCTGGAACATCTCATATGCTCCATGACGTTGAAAACGCCTTTGAAGTCCCGATTCTAAGCCGTAAAGCATGGCACACTGAACTATCGAGTAGTCATCAGCTTTGTGTTGCCACACATTCATAATGTTCGGAGTTGCTCCTGCAGCGGGTCTTGCACCTAGCGGTGCTTCCAGGACGTAATTCTTCTGTGCAGGAATGAGGATAATTCTCAAGTTATGGACCCAGCCCGTGTAGTTGCTACCATCATCTTTCTACTTAGCTTTCTCTAGGAACACATTAAAATTCAAGGGAACGGTAGCACAGGCCATTGATCTACAACAACATAGATATGCAAAAACTATAAGGTACTAAGTTCATGATAAATTAAAGTTTAATTAATCATATTACTTAAGAACTCCCACTTAGATAGACATCTCTCTAGTCATCTAAATGATCACGTGATCCATATCAACTAAACCATGTCCAATCATCACATGAGATGGAGTAGTTTTCAATGGTCAACATCTCTATGTTGATCATATCTACTATATAATTCACGTTCGGCCTTTCGGTCTCAGTGTTCCGAGGCCATATCTGCATATGCTAGGCTCTTCAAGTTTAACCCGAGTATTCTGCACGTGCAAAACTGGCTTGCACCCGTTGTATGTGAATGTAGAGCTTATCACACCCGATCATCACGTGGTGTCTCGGCACGATGAACTGTAGCAACGGTGCATACTCAGGGAGAACACTTATACCTTGAAATTTAGTGATAGATCATCTGATAATGCTACCGCCGTACTAAGCAAAATAAGATGCATAAAAGATAAACATCACATGCAATCAAAATATGTGACATGATATGGCCATCATCATCTTGTGCCTTTGATCTCCATCTCCAAAGCACCGTCATGATCTCCATCGTCACCGGCTTGACACCTTGATCTCCATCGTAGCATCGTTGTCGTCTCGCCAACTATTGCTTACACGACTATCGCTGCCGCTTAGTGATAATGTAAAGCAATTACATTGCGATTGCATTTCATACAACAAAGCGACAACAATAAGGCTCTTGTCATTTGCCGATAACTTTTACAAAACATGATCATCTCATACAACAATTTATATCTCATCACGTCTTGACCATATCACATCACAACATGCCCTGCAAAAACAAGTTAGACATCCTCTACTTTGTTGTTGCAAGTTTTACGTGGCTACTACGGGCTTCTAGCAAGAACCGTTCTTACCTACGCATCAAAACCACAACAATTTTTCGTCAAGTGTGTTGTTTTAACCTTCAACAAGGACTGGTCGTAGTCAAACTCGATTCAACTAAAGTTGGAGAAACAGACACCCGCTAGCCACCTGTGTGCGAAGCACGTCGGTAGAACCAGTCTCATGAACGCGGTCATGTAATGTCGGTCCGGGCCACTTCATCCAACAATACCGCCGAATCCAAGTAAGACGTTGGTGGTAAGTAGTATGACTATTATCGCTGATACGTCTCCATCGTATCTACTTTTCCAAACACTTTTGACCTTGTTTTGGACTCTAACTTGCATGATTTGAATGGAACCAACCCGGACTGACGCTGTTTTCAGCAGAATTTCCATGGTGTTATTTTTGTGCAGAATAAAAGTTCTCAGAATGACTGAAACTTCACGGAGAATATTTTTGGAATATATAAAAAATACTAGTTAAAGAATCAACGTCAGGGGGCCCACACCCTGTCCACGAGGGTGGGGGCGTGCCCACCCCCTGGGGTGCTCTCCCCTATCTCGTGGGCCCCCTGATGCTCCACCGACCTCAACTCCAACTCTATATATTCACTCTTGGGGAGAAAAAAATCAGGAAGAAGGAATCACCACGTTTTACGATAAGGAGCCGCCGCCAAGCCCTAATCTCTCTCCGAAGGGCTGATCTAGAGTCCGTTCGGGGCTCCAGAGAGGGGAATCCGTTGCCATCATCATCATCAACCTTCCTCCATCACTAATTTCATGATGTTCACCGTTGTGCGTGAGTAATTCCATCGTGGGCTTGCTGGACGGTGATGGGTTGGATGAGATTTATCATGTAATCGAGTTAGTTTTGTTAGTGTTTGATCCCTAGTATCCATTATGTTCTGAGATTCATGTTGCTATGACTTTGCTATGCTTAATGCTTGTCACTAGGGCCAGAGTGCCATGATTTCAGATCTGAACCTATTATGTTTTCATGAATATATGTGAGTTCTTGATCCCATTTTGCAAGTCAATAGTCACCTACTATGTGTTATGATCCGGTAACCCCGAAGTGACAATAATCGGGACCACTCCCGGTGATGACAGTAGTTTGAGGAGTTCATGTATTCACTAAGTGTTAATGCTTTGGTCCGGTACTCTATTAAAAGGAGGCCTTAATATCCCTTAGTTTCCGATAGGACCCCGCTGCCACGGGAGGGTAGGACAAAAGATGTCATGCAAGTTCTTTTCCATAAGCACGTATGACTATATTCGGAATACATGCCTACATTACATTGATGAACTGGAGCTAGTTCTGTGTCCCCCTATGTTATAACTGTTGCATGAGGAATCGCATCCGACATAATTATCCATCACTGATCCATTGCCTACGAGCTTTTCACATATTGATCTTTGCTTAGTTACTTTTCCCTTGCCACTGTTACAATCACTACAAAACCAATACTGTTACTTTTGCCATCGTTACCGTTACTTCCATATTACTTTGCTACTAAATACTTTGCTGCAGATATTAAGTCTTTCAGATGCAGTTGAGTTGACAACTCAATTGTTAATACTTGAGAATATTCTTTGGCTCCCCTTGTGTTGAATCAATAAATTTGGGTTGAATACTCTACCCTCAAAAACGGTTGCGATCCCCTATACTTGTGGGCTATCAAGACTATTTTCTGGCGCCGTTGCCGGGGAGCATAGATCTATTCTTTGAGTCACTTGGGATTTATATCTGCTGATCACTATGAGGAGCTTGAAAGATGAAAGAACCATGATTTTCCCTCAACTACGAGGGGAGGTAAGGAACTGCCATCTAGCTATGCACTTGATTCGCCTTCTGTTTTGAGTAAACTTGCGACACCTACACCTGCTATTTATTCTGATATGTCGCATTTTATTGATGATGCCACTTCTGCTTTGCATGATACTTATGACACAAACTACTTCTATGCTTGATGATACTGTGCCACTAGGTGAATTTCTTGATGAACAACTTGTTGGGGTTAGAGAGAATGAAATTACTGAAACTGATAATATTGATGAAAGTGATGATGAAGATTCTTCCCCTAGATATGAATTGCCTGTTGTGCCTGAGGGTTATGTTATGGATGAAGAAACTGCTAGAGACTTTTTAGCTTGCAATTATAGACATGATCTTAAGAAACTGTTAGCTAAGCTGAAAGAAAAGTCTTTGAATGCTAGAATGAAATATGACCCTGCTTTTGCTACTTCACCTATCTGTATTTCCGATAAGTATTATGATTTCTCTGTCAATCCTAAGTTAATTACTTTGGTTGAATCTGATCCTTTTTATGGCTATGAGTCTGAAACTGTTGTGGCACATCTTACTAAATTGAATGATATAGCCACCCTGTTCACTAATGATGAGAAAACTCGCTATTACTTTATCCTTAAGTTGTTTCCGTTCTCATTAAAGGGTGATGCTAAAATATGGTTTAATTCTCTTGATCCTGGTTGTGTGAGTAGTCCCCAAGATATGATTTATTACTCCTTTGCTAAATATTTTCCCGCTCATAAGAAACAAGATGCCTTAAGGGAAATATATAATTTTGTGCAAATTGAAGAAGAGAGTCTCCCACAAGCTTGGGGGAGGCTTCTCCAATTACTTAATGCTTTCCCTAATCATCCTCTCAAGAAAAATGAAATACTTGATATCTTTTATAATGGACTAACCGATGCTTCCAAAGACCACCTGGATAGTTGTGCTGGTTGTGTTTTCAGGGAAAGAATTGTTGATCAAGATGAATTGCTATTGAATAATATGTTGAGTAATGAAAATGATTGGACACTTCCTGAACCAACTCTTAAGCCAACTCCGAAGAAAAGGGGTATTCTATTTCTCAGTCCTGAAAATATGCAAGAGGCAAAGAAATCTATGAAATAAAAAGGTATTAAAGCTGAAGATGTTAAGAATTTACCACCTATTGAAGAAATACATGGTCTTGATAACCCGACACAGGTAGTAAAGGTAAATTCTCTCTATAGATTTGATAAGGGTGAAATCCCATCTACTAAGTTTGCTAGCCAATGCTTGGATGAGTTTGATAATTTTATGGTTAAACAAGAAGACTTCAATGCGTATGTTGGTAGACAATTGAAATGCAATGCTTATATGATTGAACGCTTGAGTGATTATATGTCTAGAATTAAAGGTAAACTTAAACTTATTAGTAAACATGCTCTATGGTTACCACTCAAGTAGAACGAGTGCTTAAAGCTCAGAATGATTTGCTCGATGTATTAGATAATAAGAAAAATGATAATGATGTTAGAGTTGTGACTGGAGGGGGTAAAATGACTCGGGAACCTTTGTATCCTGAGGGCCACCCTAAGAGAATTGAGCGAGATTCTCAGAGAACTAATGTTGATGCACCTAGTTCTTCTAAGAAGAAGAAAAAGAAAAATGATAGGACTTTGCATGCTTATAGTGAACCTGTTGTTGACACACCTGAGAATCCCAATGATATTTGTATTTCTGATGCTGAAACACAATCTGGTAATGAACATGAACCTAGTGATAATGTTAGTGATGATGTTCATGTTGATGCTCAACCTAGCAATGACAATGATGTAGAGATTGAACCTAGTGTTGTTCTTGATAACCCACAATCAAAGAATCAACGTTATGATAAGAGAGACTTCGTTGCTAGGAAGCACAGTAAATAAAGAGAACCATGGGTTCAGAAACCCATGCCTTTTCCTCCTAAACCATCCAAGAAAAAGGATGATGAGGATTTTGAGCGCTTTGCTGTAATGATTAGACCTATCTTTTTGCGTATGCGTTTGATTAATATGCTTAAAATAAATCCTTATGCTAAGTATATGAAAGATATTGTTACAAATAAAATAAAGATACCGGAAGCTGAAATTTCCACCATGCTTGCTAATTATACTTTTAAAGGTGGAATACCTAAGAAACTAGGAGATCCAGGAGTGCCAACTATACCATGCTCCATTAAAAGAAACTATGTTAAAACTGCTTTATGTGATCTTGGAGCTAGTGTTAGTGTTATGCCTCTCTCTTTATATCGTAGACTTGATTTGAATAAGTTGACACCTACTGAAATATCTTTGCAAATGCCTGATAAATCAACTGCTATACCTGTCGGTATTTGTGAGGATGTGCCTGTTGTGGTTGCAAACATTACTATTTTAACGGACTTTGTTATTCTTGATATTCCCGAGGACGATAGTATGTCTATTATTCTTGGTAGACCCTTTTTGAATACTGCAGGGGATGTTATTGATTGCAACAAAGGCAATGTCACTTTTCATGTTAATGGTAATGAGCATACGGTACACTTTCCGAGGAAACAACCTCAAGTCCATAGTATTAATTCTATTAGAAAAACTTCAACGATTATTATTGGAGGTTTTGAATTTCATCTTCCTACTGTCAAGAAGAAATATGATATTCTTATTGTTGGGGACATGCATATCCCCGCTGAGGTAACCTAGTGTTATTCGAAAATTCTCCGGTTTCATGCGATTCGGAAAGAGTTTCTTAACAAGACTTGATCAACCTTGTTAGTGGATTCCTTTTGATGAGCATGAGATGGATGAAGTTAGAAAGCACAACTCTCTGTACCCTCTTTTTACTTTCTGTTATTTAGATTAAATGAAATAAAACTAGTATTTTCTGTCTGTTTTCTGAATTATCCTTGCAATAAAAAATACCCCAAAAATAAAAGTTCTCCAAATGTCCTAAAAATTTATATGTTTTTTTAGAATATTTAAGAATTATTGGCACTTAGAACACACCAGGGGGCCTCACCACCTGGCCACGAGGGTCCAGGGCGCGGCCACCCCCCTGGGGCGCGCCCCTGCCTCGTGGACCCCACATGGGCCCCCTCCACTTATTCTTGCACCCACACACTCGATCTTCCTCCAGAAAAAATCATCCACCAGCTCAAACCCGAGTTCTAGCTCATCTTGCTGCCATTCTCGATCTCCTAGCTCAAAGCTCCATTCACAAAACTCCTTTGGGGGATTGTTCTTCAGTATGTGACTCCTCCAATGGTCCAATTAGTTTTTGTTCTATTGCTTTATTTATTGCAGTTTTTTGCTGCTTAGGTGACCCTGTTCTTGAGCTTGCATGTCAAATTTATGTGGTCAAAAGTAGTTTTAATGCATGATATGGCCTCTAGGCACTTGTAGGAGTAGTTGCTATCAATCTTGATTGAGTTTGGTTCACTTTTATTTTGAGTCACTAAACATTTCAGAAATTTTTCAAAGGAATAAAAATGTTTAGGAAAATGTACCAAGGTGGTTCCTCAAGGAAGCAAGGCCCAAGGCTCGCGATACGTGAGCCGGACAATGAAATACCAAGGGAAGCTCAAGTGCGGCCTTGTGAATGGCCGTCAGAGGAGTTCATGGTCCAGGCAGGCATCAAGGATAAATTTGACGCATATGTGCGTAACGCTGATCTTGAGAGCTTCATGTCAGATAAGTGCTGGCAATACCTCTATCTATCTGATTCATTTGTGAGAAGGTTTAAATTTACATCCTCGCGCAATTCTCACACTGTTTTATTTGATCTTTATGATAAATCATATACCATGGACCTAGAAGATTTTAATACTGCTTGTAAACTCCCGCACTGGGGCAATGTTAGTGAACCTCGCAAATCTGAATATAAAGACTTTCTTGCTAGTATCACTGTGGGGGAATCTAGGGAAATCACACAAGCTACCATAGGAAGCATTCATTTCCCTTCCATACATTATTTTGCTCTCTTCATTGGTAGATGTATTACCGGTAAAGATGAGGCTTGTCACATGTGTGTTCCAGATCTTAGTGTCCTCAAAAGTGCGGTATTAGGTGATAAACAGTATAACTTGGTGGCTATTGTTGCACGTAGGTTGCATCACAACAGTATAAGTGGAGATTTGTTTGGTGGAATTTATGCAACTCGTGTAGCTAACTATCTTGATATACCCATACGTGGAAATAATATTGAGTTGCCTCCTGCTTACCTAGATTATAATGTCATGGTTTGCCATCAGTTTGTTGAGAGGAACGATCAGTTCCTCCAGTACTAACTAATCTTTGACAGACGGCGCATTGTCCATGTTGCTCTCCCTGCTCCTACTTTCTTTGACTTTCAGGAAAAATGGAGATATTTTATAACTAGGGAGGAGGCGAACGAGTACGAGAGGAGGACGGAGGCAGCTCGCCTCCAAGCTGCAGCTCGTCAGGCAGTAGCTGTTGCATCTCAGTACGACCCCAGCTACAACTTTGGATATCCACCAGGCTAGCGGTGGTCATAGACCATCTTAGGCCAAAAGCCTAAGCTTGGGGGAGTACGTATCTCTCACCGACATTACATTCATGTTCACACACTCATGCTAGTTGTCGGTGCTCATATTTTTTCATTGTACTATCCATGCTAGTTTGTTTTCTTCTCCAGCATTCTTCTTGTGTGTTTGAAAAACCTTAAGAAAAAGAAAAAAAATAGTTGTAGCTTTTAGCTAGTTTACCTTCCATGCCTGTAGTAGTAGTAATTAAAAGAAAACTCAAAAATATTTACCGTTCTTATTTTGCTTGTTGGGAGCTTTCCCGTGTAAATAGTTTTGTTTCTTTTCTTTTCTTTTCTTTGGGATCGAGAGGAGAAGACCATGATGAAAATGTTGAGTGGCTCTCATATGCATTATTATTGATCTAACAGAGAGCCCATATTACCTTGTCTTCTCCTGTGTATTGAATGCTTGCAGATTCCGGCTTAGTCCAATGCATGTGCACTATTATTATTATCCACGCCGTTCGGTCATGCAAGTGGAAGGCAATTATGATGATATATGATGAACTGATTGAGATGAGAAAAGCTGGTATGAACTCAACTTATCTTGTTTTTGTAAATATGGTTACTTCATCATTCCTGATTCGGCCTATTATGAATGAAGCATGTTTGCAATGACAATTAGAGATTATAGTTGCTCATGCCATGCTTAATCAGCTAGGAGTTTATAATGGTTTACCTTGCGTGCCACCATGCTATTAAAATGGTTGTGATGTGGTATGATAGGGTGGTATCCTCCTTTGAACGATTCGAGTGGCTTGACTTGGCACATGTTCACGCATGTAGTTGAAACTAAATTAACATAGACTCCATGATATTTATGTTCATGGTGAATTATATCCTACTCATGCTTGCACTCAGTGTTGATTAATTTTAATGCATGTTCATGACTGTTGTCGCTCTCTAGCTAGTCGCTTCCCAGTCTCTTTCTAGCCTTCACTTGTACTAAGCGGGAATACTGCTTGTGCATCAACTTCCATAAACCCCAAAAGTTATTCCATATGAGTCCACCATACCTTCCTATATGCGGTATCTACCTGCCGTTCCAAGTAAATTTGTATGTGTCAAACTCTAAACCTTCAAATGAAATTCTATTTTGTATGCTCGAATAGCTCACGTATCAACTAGGGTTGTCTATATCTTCCATGCTAGGCGGGTTATTCTCGAGAGGAGTGGACTCCGCTCCTCACTCATGGGAAAATGGCTGGTAACCGGGATGCCTAGTCCCATGCTTAAATTAAAAAAAATTGCAAACAAAACTCCCCCGGGATTGTTGTTAGTTGGAGGCACCCGTTGTTTCGACCAAGCCATGGATTGATGTTTGTTGGTGGTGGGGAAGTATAAACTTTACCATTATGTTTGGGAACTGCCTATAATGTGTGTAGCATGGAAGATATCGAGATCTCTCGGTTGTTATGTTGACAATGAAAGTATGCCACTCAAAATATTATTTATCTCTATTTCAAAATCGAGCTCTGGCACCTCTACAAATCCATGCTTCCCTCTGAGAAGGGCCTATCTATTTACTTTTATGTTGAGTCATCATCCTCTTATTAAAAAGCACCAGTTGGAGAGCACCGCTGTCATTTGCATGCATTACTATTAGTTTACATTGAGTATGAATGTGAATGGATCTCTTTTACCACGAATTACAATGTTTAGTCAGTCCTTGAACTTCAGAGGTGCTCTACATTTATGTTTTGCGGTCTCAGAAAGGGCTAGCGAGATACCATCTTGTTATATCATATTATGATTGTTTTGAGAAAGTGTTGTCATCCCGAGATTTACTATTATTGCTCTCTAGTTGATTATGCCATTGATATGAGTAAACATGAGACCTAAATGTTATTGTGGATATGGTTAGTTCATAATCTTTGCTGAAAACTTCAATGCTGGCTTTACATATTTACAACAACAAGATCAAACAAAGTTTGTAAAAGTTTTTCTTTATCACTTTCAGTTTGTCAACTGAATTGCTTGAGGACAAGCAAATGCTTAAGCTTGGGGGAGTTGATACGTCTCCATCATATCTACTTTTCCAAACACTTTTGACATTGTTTTGGACTCTAACTTGCATGATTTGAATGGAACTAACCCAGACTGACGCTGTTTTCAGCAGAATTGCCATGGTGTTATTTTTGTGCAGAAATAAAAGTTCTCAGAATGACTGAAACTTCACGGAGAATACTTTTGGAATATATAAAAAATACTGGCGAAAGAATCAACGTCAGGGGGCCCACACCCTGTCCACGAGGGTGGGGGCGCGCCCACCCCCCTGGGGCGCTCCCCCCTATCTCGTGGGCCCCCTGATGCTCCACCGACCTCAACTCCAACTCTATATATTCACGCTCGGGGAGAAAAAAATCAGGAAGAAGGAATCACCGCGTTTTACGATACGGAGCCGCCGCCAAGCCCTAATCTCTCTCTAGAGGGCTGATATGGAGTCCGTTCGGGGCTCCAGAGAGGGGAATCTGTTGCCATCGTCATCATCAACCTTCCTCCATCACCAATTTCATGATGTTCACCGTCGTGCGTGAGTAATTCCATCGTGGGCTTGCTCGACGGTGATGGGTTGGATGAGATTTATCATGTAATCGAGTTAGTTTTGTTAGTGTTTGATCCCTAGTATCCATTATGTTCTGAGATTGATGTTGCTATGACTTTGCTATGCTTAATGCTTGTCACTAGGGCCCGAGTGCCATGATTTCAGATCTGAACCTGTTATGTTTTCATAAATATATGTGAGTTCTTGATCCTATTTTGCAAGTCAATAGTCACCTATTATGTGTTATGATCCGGTAACCCCGAAGTGTCAATAATCGGGACCACTCCCGGTGATGACAGTAGTTTGAGGAGTTCGTGTATTCACTAAGTGTTAATGCTTTGGTCCGGTACTCTATTAAAAGGAGGCCTTAATATCCCTTAGTTCTCGGAATGGCCTGAAACTTCACAGAGAATATTTTTGGAATATATAAAAAATACTGGCAAAAGAATCATTGTTAGGGGGCCCACACCCTGTCCACGAGGGTGGGGGCGCGCCCCTTGTCTCATGGGCCCCCTGATGCTCCACCGACCTTAACTCCAACTCTATATATTCACGTCCGGGGAGAAAAAAATCAGGGAGAAGGAATCATCACGTTTTACGATACAAAGACGCCGCCAAGCCCTAATCTCTCTCGAGAGGGCTGATCTGGAGTCCATTTAGGGCTCCGGAGAGGGGAATCCGTCGCCATCGTCATCATCAACCTTCCTCCATCACTAATTTCATGATGTTCACTGCCGTGCGTGAGTAATTCCATCGTGGGCTTGGTGGACGGTGATGGGTTGGATGAGATTTATCATGTAATCGAGTTAGTTTTGTTAGGGTTTGATCCCTAGTATCCATTATGTTTTGAGATTGATGTTGCTATGACTTTGCTATGCTTAATGCTTGTCACAAGGGCCCGAGTGCCATGATTTCATATCTGAACCTATTATGTTTTCATGAATATATGTGAGTTCTTGATCCTATTTTGCAACTCAATAGTCACCTACTATGTGTCATGATCCGGTAACCCCGAAGTGACAATAATTGGGACCACTCCCGGTGATGACCGTAGTTCGAGGAGTTCATGTATTCACTAAGTGTCAATGCTTTGGTCTAGTACACTATTAAAAGGAGGCCTTAATAACCCTTAGTTTCCGATAGGACCCCGCTGCCACGGGAGGGTAGGAAAAAAGATGTCAAGCAAGTTCTTTTCCATAAGCACGGATGACTATATTCGGAATACATGCCTACATTACATTGATGAACTGAAGCTAGTTCTGTGTCACCCTATCTTATAACTGTTGCATGAGGAATCGCATCCGACATAATTATCCATCACTGATCCATTGCCTATGAGATTTTCACATATTGATCTTTGCTTAGTTACTTTTCCGTTGCCACTGTTACAATCACTACAAAACCAATACTGTTACTTTTGCCACCATTATACTTCCATATTACTTTGCTACTAAATACTTTGCTGCAGATATTAAGTCTTTCAGGTGTTGTTGAGTTGACAACTCAACTGTTAATACTTGAGAATATTCTTTGGCTCCCCTTGTGTCGAATTAATAAATTTGGGTTGAATACTCTACCCTCGAAAACTGTTGCGATCCCCTATACTTGTGGGTTATCAATCGCCCCACAACTCATTGTGTTATACTGGTGCATATATCATCTACGCATAGACCTGGCTCGGATGCCACAGTTGGGGAACATAGTAATTCAAAAATTTCCTACGATCACGCAAGATCTAACTAGGAGATGCATAGCAACGAGAGGGGAGAGTGTGTACACGTACCCTTGTAGACCGAAAGCAGGAGTGTTTGGTAATGCGGTTGATGTAGTCGAACATCTTCACGATCCAACCGATCCAAGTACAGAACGTACAGCACCTCCGTGTTCAGCACACATTCAGCACGATGACGTCCCTCGAGCTCTTAATCCAGTATAGGGTCGAGGGAAAGTTCCATCAGCACAACGGCATGGTGACGGTGTTGGTGATGTGATCCGCACAGGGCTTCGCCTAAGCACTACGACAATATGATGGGGGAGGTAAACTGTGGAGGGGGCACCGCACATGGTTAAGATAATTGATGTTGTGCCTTTGCGGTGCCCTCTGCCCACGTATGTAAAGGAGGGGGGAGGAGGAGGCCAGCCAAGGGGGAGGCGCGCCAAGGGGGGGGAGTCCTACTAGGACTCCAAACCTAGTAGGATTCGGCCCCCCTTTCCTTCCAAAAGAGAGGGCAAAGGGGAAAGGAGGGAGACGGAGAAGGAAATAGGGGGGTTGCGCTGATACGTCTCCAACGTATCTATAATTTTTTATTGTTCCATGCTATTTTATAATCAATCTTGGATGTTTTATAATCATTTTATATCATTTTTGGTACTAACCTATTGACATAGTGCAAACTGCCAGTTGCTGTTTTTTCCATATTTTTTACATCGCAGAAAATCAATATCAAACGGAGTCCAAATGCCAGGAAACTTTACAGAGATTTTTTATGGACCAGATGGAAGATATTGGGCCCTGGTTGCACCTGGGGGTCCCAAGGAGGGGACAACCCACCGGGCGCGCCAGGAGGCCCAGGCGCGCCCTGGTGGGTTCTTCCCACCTCGGGTGCCCCTCCGGACCGCTTCTTTGCTCTATAAATACCCAAATATTCCAGAAACCCTAGGGGATTCGATGAAATATTCATCCAGCCGCCGCAGAGTCCAGAACCACCAGATCCAATCTAGACACCATCACGGAGGGGTTCACCACTTCCATTTGTGCCTCTCCAACGATGCGTGAGTAGTTCTTTGTAGACCTTCGGGTCCATAGTTAGTAGTTAGATGGCTTCATCTCTCTCTCTCTCTCTTGATTCTCAATACAATGGTCTCTTGGAGATCCATATGATGTAACTCTTTTGCGGTGTGTTTGTTGGGATCGATGAACTTTGAGTTTATGATCAGATCTATCTTTTTATATCCATGAAAGTATTTGAGTTTCTTTGATCTCTTTTATGCATGATCTTTTATAGCCTCGTATTTCTTCTCCAATATTTGGGTTTTGTTTGGCCAACTTGATCTATTTATCTTGCAATGGGAAGAGGTGCCCGGTAGTGGGTTCGATCTTATGGTGCTTGATCCCAATGACAAAAAGGGAACCGACACGTATGTATCGTTGCTACTAAGGATAAAAAGACGATATCTATATCTACCGCCATATAGATAAACAGATCTTGTCTACATCATGTCATCGTTCTTATTGCATTACTCTGTTTTTCCATGAACTTAATACACTAGATGCATGCTAGATAGCGGTC
Organism: Triticum dicoccoides; assembly: GCF_002162155.2. Lineage (NCBI taxonomy): Eukaryota > Viridiplantae > Streptophyta > Magnoliopsida > Poales > Poaceae > Triticum > Triticum dicoccoides. The sequence continues at coordinate 78,860,948 of NC_041382.1, forward strand.
GATGTGTGGAGTAATAGTAGTAAATGCAGGCAGGAGTCGGTCTAGTAATCTTGGAGTAATGCCTATGTAATGATCATTGCCTGGATATCGTCATAATTATTTGAGATTCTATCAATTGCCCAAAAGTAATTTTTTTACGCACCGTTTGCTATTTTTTCGAGAGAAGCCACTAGTGAAACCTATGGCTCCCGGGTCTTCTTTCTCATATATTTGCCTTTGCGATCTATTTTTATTTGCTTTTATTTTCAGATCTACTAAACCAAAAACCCAAAAATACCTTGCTGCAATTTATTTTGTTTGGCGTTCGATCTGTCAATATTTACAACTTTCTCCCGTCCACATGACATTTCTGGCGCCGTTACCCGAAAGGGATTGACAACCCCTTTAACACGTCGGGTTGCGAGTGGTTGCTAGGGGCTGTTTACATTGTGTTGCTTGGTTCTCCTACTGGTTCGATAACCTTGGTTTCATATCTGAGGGAAATACCTATCGCCGATGTGCTGCATCATCCCTTCCTCTTTGGGGGAAAAACCGACGTAGCTTCAAGCGACATCAAAAGGAATTTCTAGCGCCGTTGTTGGGGAGGATCTTCATCATAACAGGTTCCTAAGCACAAATCTCATCTCCTCGCAATTTACATTATTTGCCATTTTCCTCTCGTTTTCCTCTCCCCCACTTCACAAAAAATTTGCTGTTTTGTTCGCCCTCTTTTTCGTTTGCCTTTTTCTCGTCAGATCTCTTGTTTGCTATGTTTGCTTGTGCTGTCATGTGTCTTCTATTTGCTTGCATCTTCACTTGCTAAGATCTATTTATATGGATCCCCATCCACTTGCTAATCTTTTTAAGAGATCCAATTATCATGAACCAATTGCTAGTGATTTGAGTGCACTAGATTATCTCTATGAAGTTTTGCTTGAGATTTGTGAATCTGAAAATTGTGATGAAGAAATTTGTAATGTGATTCATGATAGCTCCTTGAATGAAAATCGTGATTGCAATGATTTTACTATAAATTCTATTAATGTCAGTTGTGCTGATAATATGCAAAACCACAAGCATGGGGATGCTAGTTTTGCTATGCCCACTACTTATTGTAATGATCATGATTGGGGTGATTCTTCTTATGATCTTGAAAATTTATTTAAGCCTCATGATGAATATGTTATTTGCAATAATACTGAAAGTGGGTTTGGAAGAGCGTCAACTTTAGGTAAAAATAATCCCACATATTTGGAGAGTGTTCAATCTTATGAAATTTTTGATAAAAGTGGGCTTGGAGAGGTCATGACTTTATTTGATGATAATCCCACTATTATGGAAGAGTGTCAACTTTGCATGCATATGGATCATGTAGAGAAAATTTTATATGATAGCTATATTGTTGAATTTGAGTATGATCCTACATATAATTATTATGAGAGAGGAAAATATGGTTGTAGAGATTTCATGTTATTAAATTTCCTCTCGTTATGTTGAGATTGTCAATGTTTTATTCCTCTCCTTTGCGTATGCTAGATATTTCTTGTCTTGACAATTTGTTTTCCTATAAAATTCCTATGCATAGGAAGTATGTTAGACTTAAATATGTTTGTCACGTGTTTCATGATGCTCTCTTTGTGTTACAATTATTATCTTTCATGTGAGCATCGTTGAAATCTTATGCCTAGCTAGGGTCATAAAACGATAGCGTTTGTTGGGAGGCAACCCAATGAGTAAAATTTATTTTGCTTTTTGCTTCCTGTTTTTGAGTGTTAGCACAATTATGCTACTATTATGACTGTGTTTTATGTTTTAATTAGTGTTTGTGCCAAGTAAAGCCTTTAGGATCTTCTTGGGTGATAGTTGTTTGATCTTGCTGAAAAAACAGAAACTTTTACGCTCACAAAATTAATTTTAGTTTTTTACCAGAGAGCGATAAAATACCCATTCCACTTGTAGTAGATCAATATAAAAATTTCTCAGGTCTTCCTAATTTTTCAGAGTTTTTTGAGTTACATAAGTATTCGAAATATTCAGATTTATACAGACTGTTCTGTTTTGACAGATTCTGTTTTCTTTGTGTTGTGTGCTTATTTTGATGGCTCTATGGTTTTCCTTGATGAGTTTTTGCCATAGAAAAGTTGGAATATAGTAGATATAATACAAAAACAAAATATGAATTGGTTTGATACAGCACTTATAGTAGTAGTTTGTTATTCTTATACTAACGGATCTCACTAAGGCTTTGTTGAGTTTTGTGTGATTGAAGTTTTCAAGTTTTGGGTTATCTTACGATGGGTGACGGAAGGATGTAAGAGCCTAAGCTTGGAGATGCCCCGGAATCCAAAGCTATTTGTAACGCCCTCGATGCGGCTATATCTCCTACGTGTCGAAGCACGACTTAGAGGCATAACCGCATTGAAAGCAATGTTGCAAGTAAGGTAATCTTCACAACATCCCATGTAAAATAGATAATAGGGGAAAAAGGTACATAGTTGGCTTACACTCGCCACGTCACACAAGTACATAAATAACATTACAATCATCCAATACACTCATGGTCCGACTATGATACCAAAATAAAAGATCAACCCCAACAAGCGACATGGTCCCGATCGCCCCAACTGGGCACCACTACTGATCATCAGGGAAAGACACATAGTAACGGCGTGAGTCTTCGTCGAACTCCCACTTGAGCTCAAGCGCATCATATGGAACGGAGTCATCGGGACCTGCATCTGGTTTGGAAGTAATCTGTGAGTCACCGGGACTCAGCAATCTCGCGCCCTCACGATCAAGACTATTTAAGCTTATAGGTAAGGCAAGGTAATATGTGGAGCTGCAGCAAGCGACTAGCATATATGGTGGCTAACCTGTTTGCAAAAGAGAGCGAGAAGAGAAGGCAAAGCATGAACGAACAACTATAGAACAACCTACGGCAAACATTACTCCAACACCGTGTTCACTTCCCGGACTCCACCGAGAAGAGACCATCACGGTAACACACATAGTTGATTCATTTTAATTAAGTTAAGGTTCATGTTATCTACAACCGGACATTAACAAATCCCATCTGCCCATAACCGCGGGCATGGCTTTCGAAAGTTCAAATCCCTGCAGCGGAGTCCCAACTTAGCCCATCACAAGCTCTCACGGTCAACGAAGGATAAACCCTCTCCCGAGACATTCCTATCAGACTCGGTATCCCGGTTCTACAAGATAACTTCGACAAAGATAAAACAAGTCCAGCAACACCGCCCGAATGTGTCAACAAATCCTGATAGGAGCTGCACATATCTCGTTCTCAGGGCACACTCAGATGAACACTACGTACAACTAAAACCAACCCTCAAGTTTCCCCGAGGTGGCGCTGCAAGTGGCTCTGTTTGGACCAACACTCAGAGGAGCACTGGCCCGGGGGGTTTAAATAAGATGACCCTTGGGCTCCGGAAACCCAAGGGAAAAAGAGGCTAGGTGGCAAATGGTAAAACCAAGGTTGGGCATTTCTGGAGGAGTTTTATTCAAGGCGAACTATCAAGGGGTTCCCATTATCACCCAACCGCGTAAGGAACACAAAATCCGGGAACATAACACCGATATGACGGAAACTAGGACGGCAAGAGTGGAACAAAATACTAGGCAAAAAGGCCGAGCCTTCCACCCTTTACCAAGTATATAGATGCATTAAGATAACAAGATAATATAATTATATCCCAACAATAAACAATGTTCCAACAAGGAACGATCTCCAAATCTTCACCTGCAACTAGCAACGCTATAAGAGGGGTTGAGCAAAGCGGTAACATAGCCAATCAACGGTTTGCTAGGACATGGTGGGTTAGAGGTTTGACATGGCAATTTGGGAGGCATGGTAAGCAAGTGGTAGGCATTGTAGCATAGGCATAGCAAAAGAGCGAGCATCTGGCAAGCAAAGATAGAAGTGATTTCGAGGGTATGATCATCTTGCCTGCAAAGTTGTCAGAGTTGACTTGATCCTCGTAAGCAAACTCAACGGGCTCCTCGTTAGCGAACTCGTCTCCCGGCTCTACCCAAACAAGACAAACAAGCAAAAGGAACACAATCAACCACGTGCAATGCTCCAACAACATGATGCAAACATGGTATGCTATGCGGGATGCGATATGTGATGCATATGCAAGTTTACAAGGAATGATTGAACCTGGCCTCAACATGGAAATCCAAGAGTGCCACTGGAAAGATGAGGTGATTTTGGTTGAAACCGATATAAAGATCACCAGAATCGGATGCACGGTTTGGAAATGGCAAGCAAAACAAATATGGCACCGGTCTGCGATAAACAGCAAGTAGCCATCTAAATGCATCAAGATAATAATGCTACAGCAATCAAACATGACAACAAAATACATGGAAGGGATCCACTCATGATGCTTGACAAAAGATGAACACTAAGCTACGGCCAATTCATCCATTAACAGGTTCAAACAAGCATGGAAAAAATGCAAACGATAACGGGTTTCAGACTTAGTGAAATTAACACAAGTCTGGAATTTCACATCAGGTAGCACACTTTGGAGCATGAAAACTATATGCTACAGGAACTTAACATGGCAAAGCAAAGCATGACATGAAGCTACTCAAAGCACTTAACAAAAGTCCCTTAGTGACCTTGAGCCAAAAGGGATCAAAAAATACAATTGCAAGCATGTGAACATGACAAAAAACATAATCAGATCTTAGACTTAGTGAAAAACTGGAGCATGCAAATCTATTAACGAGTAGGCATGTTTACGAGCTCGATGCACTCACTACAGAGCAAGGCATGACAAACTAAGCATACCTCCATCAAGAATACATATCATATAAGCTAGACATGGAAAGAACAACAACATAGCATGCACGGATCAACAACAACATCCTCGGCAAAATTGCTAACGAGTCAACAATCTGCCAGGATTCACGAAATAGCAAAAGTAGAGCTCGATTGACTCAAGCTAGGGTGCTCCATAAATGCAAACAAATACATGGATGGATAGAACACCGCAATATTAACAAATCATCCTTACTGATCATCCTCAAAAGAGGCACGGATCACTAGGAAACAACATGAACATATGGCATATTGATAAAAACAGATCAAGGACTTGGAGAAATTCTAAGTCCCTGAAATCAGCATTAACGAATGCACTACTTTGCAAGCTTGTGCTAGTCACCACACACATCACAAAAATACATGGTAAGCACCTCTGTAAAGATGGAAAAGCATATAACAAAACTCATGTATAACTCAGGAGCATATCATGCACACATAAATCATGGCAAAAATGACAAATAGCTATTTGATGCAGCAGATCTGACAATTATCTCAAATAGCTCTTTTCCAACAGCATTTCGGGCATCAAGATGAGCTCAAATGAAAATGATGCAATGAGATGAAATGATGTACTCTCTGAGACGAACATTTTGATATGCTACACGCCCAAAACGGAGCTACGGATGTGGAGTTACAACATGATGAAAAACGTAATTTAATTAGGATTTCGGGAGGAAAGTCAATCGAGGAGAAAGTCTTAGATCCAGATCTGGCACGGTTCACGATGCGCTCGTCGGAGTTACTGTAGCTCGCCAGACTTGGCGCGGCGCACGCCGGCGCGGGATGAAGGCGGCGGGGACGGCGGACGTCGGCGGCGAGGTGCGGCGGTGGGGGCGGCGAGGTGCGGCTGGCGCGGGACGAAGCGCGGC
>NC_041382.1:78866799-78878802 GCF_002162155.2 Triticum dicoccoides
GGAGGCCGACCCAGGCGGCGGCGAGCAGACCGGGCCGCGGGGGCTCCCCGCGGGCCTGGCGGGCCTCGGGCGGCGACGGCGATGTGGGCGCCCGCTCGGGACACGTGGCAGGAGCTGGTTCATCTGGCGGAGCGGGCGGACGTGTCCGGCGCGTCCGGACGTTGTCCGGCGCGCGGAGAGGAAGGGGAGCTAGGGTTTTGGGGAAGAAGACCCGAAAATGTCGGGAGAGGGTCTATATATAGGCATAGAGGGAGCTAGGAGAGCCCAAATGAGGTGCGGTTTTCGGCCACGCGATCGTGATCGAACGCTCTAGATGATGGAGAGGGTTTTGGTAGGTTTTGGGCCAAATTGGAAGGGTGTTGGGCTGCAACACACACGAGGCCTTCTCGGTCCCTCGGTTAACCGTTGGAGTATCAAACAAAGTCCAAATGGTACGAAACTTGACAGGCGGTCTACCGGTAGTAAACCAAGGCTGCTAGACAAGTCTTGGTCCAATCCGGAAATGTTTAACCCCCACACACGAAAAAGAGATAGAAAGGACCACCGAAGGAGATAGGAGCGCCGGAATGCAAAACGGACAACGGGGAAAATGCTCGGATGCATGAGACGAACGCGTATGCAAATGCAATGCACATGAAGACATGATATGAGATGCATGACAATGACAACAACACACGGAGACAAAAACCGGAACCCGAGGAAATAAAATAACTTAGTGCCGGAAACGGCAAGAGTTGGAGTACATATAAAGTAAATTACATCCGGGGTGTTACACTATTATCCAAGAATGAGCAACCAACTAAGCTTGGGGATGCCCCCGAGTGGCATCCCCGCTTTCTTCCAACAACTATCGGTATTTTACTCCAGACTTTATTTTTATTCGTCACATGATATGTGTTTTGCTTGGAGCATCTTGTATGATATGTGTCTTTACTTGTTTTATTTTGTGTTTAAAGTCATCAATCTTTCCTGGACATACCTATGTGAGAGAGACAAAATTATATCTTGACTTGTTAGAATGCTCTCTATGCTTCACTTAAATTTTTTATGAGCAATGGACTTGCTCTAGTGCTTCACTTATATCTTTTTGAGCATAGTGTGCTTTGTTATTTTTGAAGAAATTCTCTCTTGATTCACTTAGATTTATTTGAGAGTTAGTAAAATTTTGAAGAAATTATCTCTTGCTTCACTTAAATTATTTTGAGAGAAAGAAAATTTGTTATGCTCATGATCTTCACTTATATTTGTTTGAGCTTATGAAAAGTAACACATGAAAATTAGTTCCAAAGTGATAGATATCCAAGAAGGACAAAGAAAAAAATGTGTCATGAAGATCATTGGACAAAATAAACTTGATTCTTAGTAATAGTTTTGAGATATGATGATGTGATATGTGAGTCATCTTGATGAGTAATTATGCTTTAGTAAGAATATTGGTGTTAAGGTTTGTGATTCCCTATGCATGCACGAAAGTCAATAATCATGCAATGAAATTATATCCTACTTATGGTGCATTATTCAGTGTTAATTATGCTTAATGCTTGCTTATGAGATTATTCGTTTCTTGGTTGGTCGCTTCCCAATCTTTTGTGAGCCTTCATTTTGCACTAAGTATGATCACTACTTGTGCATCCAAAATCCTTTAAACTAGTTTTGCCACATGAGTCTACTATATCTACCTATATGCGGTATTCTTTCGCCATTCTAAGCAAATTTGCATGTGCCATCTCTAATTTTAAAAATAAACTTCTCTTTTGTGTGTTTGTTTCGCTCGCGGAGTGGTGAGGGGTGGGTAATATTTTCCATGCTGGATGTGTTATTCTCAAGATGAGTGTTTATTCATTTGTCATTGCACGAGAGTAAGGCAAAGGTACTAGGGATGCCCAGTCCCGAAATGCAAAAATAAATGAATTTACTTTATGTTGTCAAATAATAAATTCCTTGGAAAGTGTTGGTATGGAGGGCACCCGTGGATACGGTTAGCCATGGAAAGTGCAAGTTATGGTGGAAAAAGGAATAAACTTTATTTTCTGTTTGGGAACCGCCTATGATATGTCTATGCATGGAAAGTATTGGGAACTCTAAGTTGTTTTTGTTGGTGGGATGGATACACCTCTCAAAATGTTTTTATCTCAATTTTTTCGCTTTGAGCTCTGGCACCTCTACAAATCCCTACTTCCCTCTGCGAAGGGCCTATCTTTTACTTTATGCAAATTTTATTTTGAGTCTCCATCTTCTCTTATAAAAGCACCAACTAGGAGGCAACATGATCATGCTTAAGTATTAGGTTAGTTAATATTCAAGTGTGTTTCATGAATGGATCAACGTTTGAGCATGACGAGCTAGGGATAACTTACTTTAGCATTGATATTTTGAAAGACATGGTTGCATGTTGATGTGCTTGAGTATCTAAATTATTATGTCAAAACTAGACTATTGCTTTGAATCGCATAAAAGTCCAAATGTCCATGCTATAAAGAAAAGAATATGATATGACATGATGAACAGCACTCCACATCAAAAATTCTGTTTTATCACTTACCTACTCGAGGACGAGTAGGAGTTAAGCTTGGGGATGCTGATACGTCTCCAATGTATCTATAATTTTTTATTGTTCCATGCTGTTTTATAATCAATCTTGGATGTTCTATAATCATTTTATAGTCATTTTATATCATTTTTGGTACTAGCCTATTGACATAGTGCAAAGTGCCAGTTGCTTGTTTTTCCATGTTTTTTACATCATAGAAACTCACTATCAAACGGAGTCCAAATGCCACAAAACTTTACGGAGATTTTTTATGGACCAGATGGAAGATATTGGGCCTTGGTTGCACCTAGGGGGAGTCCTGAGGAGGGGACAACCCACCAGGGCACGCCAGGAGGCCCATGCGCGCCCTGGTGGGTTGTGCCCACCTCGGGTGCCCCCCAGACCGCCTCTTCACTCTATAAATACCCCAATGTTCCAGAAACCCTAGGGGATTCGACGATATATTCATCCAGCCGCCGCAGAGTCCAGAACCACCAGATCCAATCTACACACCATCACGGAGGGGTTCACCACTTCCATTGGTGCCTCTCCAATGATGCGTGAGTAGTTCTTTGTAGACCTTCGGGTTTGTAGTTAGTAGCTAGATGGCTTCATCTCTCTCTCTCGTGATTCTCAATACAATGGTCTCTTGGAGCTCCATATGATGTAACTCTTTTTCGGTTTGTTTGTTGGGATCGATGACTTTGAGTTTATGACCAGACCTATCCTTTTATATCCATGAAAGTATTTGAGTTTCTTTGATCTCTTTTATGCATGATCTCTTATAGCCTCATATTTCTTCTCCGATATTTGGGTTTTGTTTGGCCAACTTGATCTATTTATCTTGCAATGGGAAGAGGTGCCTGGTAGTGGGTTTGATCTTATGGTGCTTGATCCCAGTGACAGAAAGGGAACCGACACGTATGTATCATTGCTACTAAGGATAAAAAGACAAGATCTATATCTACTACCATATAGATAAATGGATCTTGTCTACATCATGTCATCGTTCTTATTGCATTACTCAGTTTTTCCATGAACTTAATACACTAGATGCATGTTGGATAGCGGTCGATGTGTGGAGTAATAGTAGTAGATGCAGGCAGGAGTCGGTCTACTAATCTTGGATGTGATGCCTATGTAATGATCATTGTCTGGATATTGTCATAATTATTTGAGGTTCTATCAATTGCCCAACAGTAATTTGTTTACCCACCGTTTGCTATTTTTCTCGAGAGAAGCCACTAGTGAAACCTACGGCTCCCGGGTCTTCTTTCTCATATATTTGCCTTTGCGATCTATCTTTATTTTCTTTTATTTTCAGATCTACTAAACCAAAAACCCAAAAATACCTTCCTGCAATTTATTTTATTTGGCATTTGATCTATCAATATTTACAACTTTCTCCCGTCCACACGTCATTTCTGGCACCGTTACCCAAAAGGGATTGACAACCCCTTTAACACGTGGGTTGCGAGTGGTTGCTATTTGTGTGCAGGGGCTGTTTACGTTGTGTTGCTTGGTTCTCCTACTGGTTCGATAACCTTGGTTTCGTATCTGAGGGAAATACCTACCGCTGCTGTGCTGCATCATCCCTTCCTCTTTGGGGAAAAACCGACATAGCTTCAAGCGACATCATGCGCCCCCTCCCCATGTCAAATTCGGATTGAGGCAAGGGGGCGCGCCCCACCTCCTGTGGCCTGCATCCTCTCCTCCACTATGGCCCATTAGGCCCAATAACTTTCCCGGGGGGTTCCGGTAACCTCCGGGTACTCCGAAAAATTCCCGATCTTCTTCGGAACCATTGTGGTGTCCGTATATAACCTTCCAATATATCAATATTTACCTCTCAAGCATTTCGAGACTCCTCGTAATGTCCGTGATCTCATCTGGGACTCCAAACAAACTTCGGTCACCAAAACACATAACTTATAATACAAATCGTCATCGAACGTTAAGCGTGCGGACCCTACGGGTTCGAGAACTATGTAGACATGACCAAGACACATCTCCGGTCAATAACCAATAGCGGAACCTGGATGCTCATATTGGCTCCTACATATTCTACAAAGATCTTTATCGGTCAAACCGCATAACAACATACGTCATTCCCTTTGTCATCGGTATGTTACTTGCCCGAGATTCGATCGTCGGTATCATCATACCTAGTTCAATCTCATTACCGGCAAGTCTCTTTACTCATTCTGTAATGCATCATCTCGTAACTAACTTATTAGTCACATTGCTTGTAAGGCTTATAGTGATGTGCATTACCAAGAGGGCCCAGAGATACCTCTCCGATACTCGGAGTGACAAATCCTAATCTCAATCTATGCCAACTCAACAAACACCATCGGAGACACCTGTAGAGCATCTTTATAATCACCCAGTAACGTTGTGATGTTTGATAGCACACAAAGTGTTCCTCCGGTATTCGGGAGTTGCATAATCTCATAGTCAGTGAAACATGTATAAGTCATGAAGAAAGCAATAGCCCCGTAAATGCCCCTAGAGAACTCTGAATCTGGGTTAGTAAATGCCTCTGGACACACTTCACGGCAGATCCGTAAATGCCCCTGGAGAACTCTGAATCTGGTTTAGTAAGAAAAACTTCTTCTTCACATACTTGCTTTGCATACTAAAAGCCATACCCGTCGCGATCTTCTTGGCCTCCTGGATCTCCTGGAGGGCACCCTGGGCTTCAACCCGGGCCGCTTCCGCGCTTTGGCGAGCCTTGGCGAGTTCGGTCTCTCAAACCGAAACATCGCCTTCCAAGGCCTCACACTTCTTCACAGCGTTCAGCCTGGCCTTAAGCTTCTTACAAGCGGCCTGGTCCTTGACAGCTTTCCCCTCGACTTCGGCCAGCGCCTTCTTAAGGGCCTCGACCTCGGTCGTCGCTCCTACACATATCATGACACTACGGTCAATATACATCATTTATTATTCCTGAATATATAGCGAGTCGCTACATACCTTGCTGGTGTTCCAGCTGCTTCCTCGCTCGGCCTAGCTCCTCTTCGGCCAGCTCCAGTCTCTGCTTTAGTCCGGAGACTTTGGCAGTGTGTGAGGTCGCAGCCAGCAACGATGCCTGCTTATTCACATAAGACACATTTAGTTAGTTCCCTGCGAAATTTAATTGATCCTCTGTCCGGCTTTTCTTTCCGAACACCGGATAGTGTCTCAGGGGCTACTGTCTATATTGGGATTTCTTCTTTGGCGCTGCTTACCTCAAAACCTGTCAGCAGGCCACTGCAGGCTTCGGTCAGTCCGCTCTTGACGGACTGAACATTCTCAATCACCATACCCATAAGGATACGGTGTTCTTCCACAATGGAAGCGCATCGTAGCGCTTCCAGTAGATTATTCGGCGCCTCTGGTTGGACAGAGGTCACCTGCGGGACAGGCATGCCCCCTTCTCTTGAAGGAGGCTACTTGTCAGATTCCTGAGCCGTATGGGTCACCGGATCTGTGTTTGGATGGGGGCCGAACTGAGCATGGCCCCATCGTCAGTCTCCATGGGGGTTTGTTCCCCCTTGTGTCCGGCGGCCGAGGTTCCGTCCTCTGGTGCTGCCGCGATGGCCTCCTGAACCTCTCCCTAGCCTAGGAAGGTCCTTTGGGACAGCACCTCGTCGTCTCCCTTGGCCTTGGGAGAGTAAGCGGCCGGCGGTGACTCGCTGGCCATCACCTTTGAATCCAACGAGCCTCTTGATGAGGATCGCTGGGAGCTGTCGTGGGTCGGACTGCAGTGACATGATTAAACGTATCGATACCGTAAAGAGGAGAGACTGGATAAATGGAAGAGTGTGGGCTCTTAGTACTCACGATGCGGCCAGAGGCTTGTTCCGGGGGCGTCGCTCCAAACTGCTGTCGACGTCCCATGCGGAGTTATCCACGAGAGGGCCTTTCCCTCTCTTGGGCACCTCCGCCTCCAGTTTTGTGGAGGCCGTCCTCTTCTTCCCCTCCCCATCAGGGGGAGAGTCGCTCTCCTCCTCTTCCTCCTCGTCGTCATCTTCGGCGGCAGAGGAGTGGGTCTTGTCTTCGGACGTCACGTCCAAAGCGCCCTTGCGGCGGGGGCCACTCCGGACCCCCATGGCCTTCTTATCCGGCGCCTTATAGGGCGTCGGTACCAGCATCTTCGCCAGGCGTGGGATGATTGATTCCTCGGGCAGCGGAGCCAGACACCGAATCCGCTCCGCTCTCTTTGTCCATGCCTGAAACAATGAAGTTCAGATATCCTCCTTGAAACAAGCAAGTAGAGGATGCGTAACAAGGCTTACCTCGTTGGCAGAATAGGTAATGGCGTGGCCGCGATCCGAGTCTATGGCCGGCGGCGTCTCATTGCCTATAAAGAGCAACTTCCAGGCATCTTCGTGAGTGGTTCCGAAGAACCTCTCCAGAGTTTGATGCTTCTTCGGATTGAATTCCCATAAAGGGCGGCTTCGCCTTTGACAAGGGAGAATCCGGCGAACTAGCATCACCTGGATTACGTCGACGAGCATAATGTTTTTATCCACCATGCTTTGAATGCACGTTTGCAGCGTTATCAGCTCATCGGACGAAGACTAGTTCGGACCCTTATCAATCCAGGAGGTGAGCCGCATTGGAGCTCCAGAGTTGAATTCGGCAGCCGTGGCCCAAGTGGCACCGCGGGGCTCAGTGATGTAGAACCACAGTTTCTGCCACTCCTTGACAGTCTCTATGAAAGTACCTTTTGGCCAGGTGACGTTGGACAGATTGCTCACCATGGCGCCTCCGCACTCCACGTGCTGGCCACCCACCACCTTCGGCTTCATGTTGAAGATCTTGAGCCATAATCTGAAGTGGGGTTGGATGCGGAGGAAAGCCTCACACACGACAATGAATGCCAAGATGTTGAGGAAGGAGTTCGGAGCTAGATCATGGAAGTCTAGCCCGTAATAGAACATCAGCCTGTGGACGAAGGGGTTGAGTGGAAACCCTAGCCCGCGGACGAAATGAGGGAGGAATATCACCCTCTCACTGGGCTTTGGTGTGGGGATGACTTGCCCCTTGGCCGGAAGGCGGTGGGCAATTTCCTTCGCCAAATACCCGGCCGCCCGAAGCTCAGTAATGTCCTTCTCCTCGACGGAGGAGGCCATCCACTTGCCTTGACCTCCAGATCTGGACATGGTTGAGTGCTTGCTTGAGTTGGGATAGATGAGAACTTGGGCGCTGGAGCTCAGGAATGGAGGGGCAGAGGAAGAGAGAAGGCATGGGAAAAGAAGGGGAGTCATTATCCCCTTATAAAGGCAATGAATATCGAACGCCTACCCACTCGCCCTAAAACTTGCCTATTCCCAAGGGTTGTGCAAATGACACGGTTGGATTACCCATGCCCGTATTGATGAGAATCCCGCAATAAGGGGACACGATCTCTGCTTTCACAAGACATGCCAATGGAAACCACATCTCGATATGCGGAACGGCGGACAAAAACGGTTTGATATAATGATCGGACAGACGTGATGTCACCTTGCAAAAAGTTGTTAGCAGATGGGACTCGTGAAATAGTATACTCTCTACGGCTATGTGTGTGGTACTTGTGTTGCAGATCCGGACACGTTCGTTTCATCGAAAGACTATCTTGGAGTATTCGGAAAGGGGGGACCCGCCTTGCAATGCCGAAGACAATCTGCGCGCCGGACACCTCGTCATTGAAGCCTGGTTCATGGGCTACTGAGGGAGTCCTGGACTAAGGGGTCCTCGGATGTCTGGCCTGTTGGACAGAGGCTATACTAATGGGCTGTGAAGATACAAGACCGAAGACTCTCTCCCGTGTCCGAATAGGACTCTCCTTGGCGTGGAAGGCAAGCTTGGCAACCGAATATGAAGATTCCTTTCTCTGTAACCGACGTTGTACAACCCTAGTCCTCTCCGGTGAATATATAAACCGGAGGGCTTAGTCCGGATAGGGATATACAATCATAATCATAGTCATACATGCTAGACTTCTAGGGTTTAGCCATTACGATCTCGTGGTAGATCAACTCTAGTAATACTCATACTCATCAAGATCAATCAAGCATGAAGTAGGGTATTACCTCCATAGAGAGGGCCCGAACCTGGGTAAACATTGTGTCCCCTGTCTCCTGTTACCATCAACCTTAGATGCACAGTTCGGCACCCCTTACCCGTGATCCGCTGGTTTTGACACCGACATTGGTGCTTTCATTGAGAGTTCCACTATGTCGTCCTCAAAAGGTTTAATGGCTCCTTCAATCATCTACATAATGCGGTCCAAGGGGAAGTCTTCCTCCCTGGACAGATCTTCGTGTTCGGCGGCTTTGCACTACGGGCCAACTCGCTTGGCCATCTGGAGCAGATCAACAACTACGCCCCTGGCCGTCAGGTCATATTCGGGAGCCTGAACTACGTCACGCATATCCGCAGAGACTTGATCTTTGATGGATTTGAGACCCCAGCAGCCGCTCCCCTTCACCTCGATGAACATGACTTAGATCTGTCACCGGGCCATACCCAGGAAATTGCACCCGTAATCGCTCCGGCCTTAGATCCGGAGCAGGACGCGCCATCCAAAGATGGGAAGCTCAATCCCGCCACAGAGGCCGCAGACTCCACGGTGTTGGAGCCGCACACAGACCTAACCTCCGGCAATGCCTATGTCACTCGAACCTCGGACTCGTTTTCGGCTATAAGTTCTAAACTATGTGCGTCCGCGCCTATCGAGCATGATCGGTCATCGATCGCCGAATTCAGAGTCGCGGACATCTTACGGCACTTGCCTTTGGGCGATGTGCTGAACTCATTAAAAAAATCTATCCTTGGCGGGGGATTCACAGCCGAACTATATCCGGTTCGAACTAGAAGTTGATGACGGGGAATTTCGCTTCCCACCCACCACCCACTTCATAGCCACTATCGAAGACTTAACTGACATGCTCGATTACGGTTCCGAAGACATCGATGGTATGGACGACGATGCGGATGAGGAGCATGGCCAAAACCCACGTTCACCGGATGCTAGACGGCCACTTCTTCGTATGATGTGTACATGGTGGATACACCTAAAGAACCTAATGACGACGACAAAGAAGATCCAGTCGAGGATAAACCTCCTGGGACACAACCTAAGCATCGACATCAGCGGCGCCGCTCTAAGTCATGTCGTGCAAAAGATAGCAATACCGGCACAGGAGAAGCTAATACTCCGGACGATGCTGAAGATAATGAAAACCCTATTGAAGCAACTTCCGAACAAGAAGAACGGGAATATGGGCAAGTTAGCCCCGACAAACAGGCCATAAACGAAGACTCAGAGGACAGCAATTAACTTCCACTCTCCAAGGATGAAGTGAGCCTCGGCAACGAGGATTTCATCGTGCCTGAGGAACCTCTTGAGCAGGAGCGCTTCAAGCGTCAGCTAATAGCCACTTCAAGAAGCCTGAAAAAGAAGCAGCAGCAGCTTCAAGCTGATCAAGATCTACTAAATGATAGATGGACTGATGTCCTGATAGCCGAGGAATACGGCCTTAAGCGCCCAACCAAAAGTTTTCGAAAGTGCAAATTGCTACCTAATTTTGATGATGAGGCGCTGGAGCCCATACCATCATCATGCAATGGGGCTGACCGACCACCACATGGTCGGGATAAAGCGGCAACCAAAGCCGAATACCAGCCTGCCCCGCCTCATTATAAAGGCAGAGATAAAACAGCTCGTGGTCACACATATGACCTTTGGCAGGACCTGAACAACAGAGCGGGATATACCAGATCGATCTACGGATCGCGAGGACGTGCCTCTACACATGTCGATGGCTATCTATCCGGACGTGACAAACCTAGTCATGCACGGGCCGAATGCCGCAGACGGACTCCATCAGAGCTACGTCGCGATGCGGCCCGATATAGAGGCGCCGCACACCCTCTTTGCTTCACTGACGAAGTAATGGATCATGAATTCCCAGAAGGGTTTAAACCCGTAAACATCGAATCATACGATGGAACAACTGACCCCGTGGTGTGGACCAAGGACTTTATTCTCCACATTCATATGGCTCGGGGAGATGACCTCGACGCCATCAAATACCTCCCGTTAAACTAAAAGGGCCAGCTCGGCACTGGTTAAACAGTCTGCCTGAAAATTCTATTAGCGGCTGGGAGGACTTGGAAGAAGCCTTCTTGGACAACTTCCAAGGTACATATGTCCGGCCACCAGATGCCGATGACTTAAGTCACATAGTTCAACAGCCTGGGGAGTCATCCAGGAAATTCTGGACTAGGTTCCTAACTAAAAAGAACCAGATAGTCGACTGTCCGGATGCCGAAGCCCTGGTGGCCTTTAAACATAGCATCCGTGACGAATGGCTCGCCCGCCACCTCGGCCAAGAAAAGCCAAAGTCCATGGCAGCCCTCACGACACTCATGACCCGCTTTTGCGCGGGTGAGGATAGCTGGCTGGCCTGTAGCAAAAATACAACAAATGAAACGGGCGCCTCCGAGGCCAAAAATAGCAGCGGCAAGCTCCGACACAGTAGACACAAACGTCGAAACAATGGCGATAACACCGATGACACCACAGTCAACGTCGGATTCAGTGGCTCCAAGTCTGGTCAGCGGAAGAATCCATATAAAAGAAACAATCAAGGACCATCCAGCTTGGACCGCATACTCGATCGTCCGTGCCAGATCACAGGCACCCCAGACAAACCAGCCAATCATACCAACAGAGATTGTTGGGTTTTCAAACAGGCCGGCAAATTAAACGCCGAGAATAAGGAAAAGGGATCGCAAAGCGAGGACGGTGATGAGGAGCCCTGGCAGCCGAACACAGGGGGACAAAAGAAGTTTCCCCCTGTAACACCCCGGATGTAACTTTCCCAATTTGTACTCCAACTCTTGTCGTTTCCGGCGTTAAGTTATTTTATTTTCTCGGGTTCGGGTCTTTGTCTCCGTGTGTTGTTGCCTTTGTCATGCATCTCATATCATGTCATCATGTGCATTGCATTTGCATACGTGTTCATCTCATGCATTCGAGCATTTTCCCCGTTGTCCGTTTTGCATTTCGGCGCTTCGTTCTCCTCCGGTGGTCAATTCTAGCTTTCTCTCGTGTGTGAGGATTAAACATTTCTGGATTGGACCGAGACTTGTCATGCGGCCTTGGTTTACTACCGGTTGACCGCCTGTCAAGTTTCGTATCATTTGGACTTCGTTTGATACTCCAATGGTTAACCGAGGGACCAAAAAGGCCTCGTGTGTGTTGCAGCCCAACACCCCTCCAATTTGGCCCAAAACCCACCAAACTCTGCTCCATGTCCTAGAGCGTTCAATCACGATCGCGTGGCCGAAAACCGCACCTCATTTGGACTCTCCTAGCTCCACTTATGCCTATAAATAGCCCCCCCCCCCGTTTTCGGATCCCTCTCCCTCTCCGAAACCCTAGAAAATCGAATCCCGCGCGCCGCCGGACAAAGTGCCCACCGACGAACATGTCCGAG
>NC_041382.1:78879246-78888629 GCF_002162155.2 Triticum dicoccoides
CCCGAGCCGGCCTCCTCGCCCACGACCAACGCCGGCGCCGCCCCCCCAACTCCGGCGAGGAACCGGCGCCCCCGGCCACTCCCGCCTCGGATCCGGTCTCCGGCAACCTCAAGCTCCGGCGTGAACAGTGCTCCCTCCGGCGAACATCATAATCCGCGCCAGATCTGGATCTGGGAACCCTAACGGTTGACTTTTCTCCTCCGAACCCTAATTTTTATGCCTACTTTGACCGGCCTTATCTCCGCATCCGTAGCTCTGTTTTGGACATATAGTATATAAAAATGTTCATCTCGACGAGTACATCATTTCATTCCATTCCATCATTTTCATTTGAGTTCATCTTGATGCCCGAAATGCTGTTAGAAGGAGGCTTCATGAGTTAATTGTCAGATCTGCTAGTTCATCTTAGACTTTTGTCATTTTTGCCATGATTATTGTGTGTATGCTATGCCTGTGAGTCCTTCATATGTTTTGTTAAGCATTTTGTTATCTTTCCAGAGGTGCAACCCATGCATTTTTAGGATGTGTGTGGTGACTTGTGCAAGCTTGCAAAGTGAGGCACCCGGTAAATCTGTTTTCAGGGACTTAGTAGTTTTCACTAAGTCTGGGATTATTTAGTTCATGATGCCATATGTTCAGCTTGTTTCCTAGTGATCCGTGCCTCTTTTGAGGATGATCAGTAAAGGAGTTTTGTTAATCATGTTATGCTCTATCCATCCATGTCTTTGTTTGCAATTATGGAGCACCCTAGCTTGAGTCAATCGAGCTCTACTTTTGCTTCGTTGTGAATCTGGGCAGATCGTCAACTTGTTTGCGATTTTGCCGATGTTATTGTAGTTGATCCGTGCATGCTATGCCATTGTTCTTGCCATGTATAGCTAGCATTTTGTGCCTTCTTAATGGATGTATGCTTTCCTTGCCATGACTTTCACCGTAGTGAGTGCATCGAGCTCGTTTACATGCCTTCTTGAGTTATATTTCAGCATGTCTCAGTTTTCACTAAGTCTGAAAACTGATTGTGTTTTAGCTATGTTCGTGTGCCCGTTAGTATATTTTGTGAACCCTTTTGGCCCCAGGTCACTTTGGGTCTTTTGTTAAGCTTGTTGAGTAGCTCCATGTCATGTTCTTCCTTGTCATAGTCAGGTCATGTATCATGTTGTTTTGCTGCTCCGAAGAGGGCTTCGTGATCTGAAATTTCAGACAAGTGTTAATTTCACTAAGTCTAGAATCTGTTTTGCATTTGCGTTTTTGCCATGCTTGTTTGAACCTCATAATGGATGATTTGGCCGTAGCTCAGTGCTAGTCTTTTGTTAAGCTTCTTGTGTGCATTCCTGCCATGTATTTTTTTTGTCATGTTTGGTGGCTGTAGCATGTTCATCTCATTGCATTTAGATGCCTACTTGCTGTAAGTCGCAGACCGGTGTCATTCTTAAATCGCTTGCCATTTCCAAACCGTAACTCCGATTCCGGCGTTCTTTATATCGTTTTCAAGCGATTTCATCTCATCTTTCCAGTGGCACCCTTGGAATTCCAAGTTGAGGCCAGGTTCATGCATTTCCTGTCATATCTTGCATTTTACATCACGCATCGCATCCCGCATAGCATATCATCTTTGCATCGTGTTGATTGAGTTTGCACGTGGTTGATTGTATCCTTGTTACTTGTTTGTCTTGTTGGGTAGAGCCGGGAGACGATTCCGCTAACGAGGAGCCCGTTGAGTTTGCTCTTGAGGATCCAGTCAACTCTGACAACTGTGCAGGCAAGATGATCATACCCTCGAAATCACTACTATCTTCGCTATGCTAGTTTGCTCGCTCTTTGCTATGCCAATGCTACGATGCCTACCATTTGCTTGTAAGCCTCCCAAATTGCCGTGTCAAACCTCTAACCCACCTTTGTCCTAGCAAACTGTTGATTGGCTATGTTACCGCTTTGCTCAGCCCCTCTTATAGCGTTGCTAGTTGCAGGTGAAGATTGGAGGCCGTTCCTTGTTGGAACACCATTTATTTACTTGTTGGGATATCATTATATTGCTATGTTATCTTAATGCATCTATATACTTGGTAAAGGGTGGAAGGCTCGGCCTCTCGCCTAGTGTTTTGTTCCACTCTTGCCGCCCTAGTTTCCGTCAAATCGGTGTTATGTTCCCGGATTTTGCGTTCCTTACGCGGTTGGGTTATAATGGGAACCCCTTAATATTTCGCCGTGATTAAAGCTTTTCCAGCAATGCCCAACCTTGGTTTTACCATTTGCCACCTAGCCTTTTCTTTCCCTTGGGTTCTGTAGACTCAAGGGTCATCTTTATTTTAACCCCCCCCCCCCGGGCCAGTGCTCCTCTGAGTGTTGGTCCACCTGTCAGCTACCGGTGGCCACCAGGGGCAACTCTGGGCTGGCCTACCTGTACCTAGGACAATCTGAGTGTGCCCTGAGAGAGAGATATGTGCAGCTCCTATCGGGATTTGTCGGCACATTCGGGCGGTGTTGCTGGTCTTGTTTTAACCTGTCGAAGTGTCTTGAGTTACCGAGATACCGAGTCTGATCGGAACGTCTTGGGAGGAGGTCTATTCCTTCGTTGACCGTGAGAGCTTGTCATGGGCTAAGTTGGGACTCCCCTGCAGGGATTGAACTTTCGAAAGCCATGCCCGCGGTTATGGGCAGATGGGAATTTGTTAATGTCCGGTTGTAGATAACTTGAACCTTAATTAATTAAAATGAATCAACTGAGTGTGTTACCGTGATGGCCTCTTCTCGGCGGAGTCCGGGAAGTGGACACGGTGTTGGAGTAATGTGTGCGTAGGTTGCTCTCTAGTTTCTCGCTCGTGCTTTGCCTCCTCTTCTCGCTCTCTTTTGCGAATAAGTTAGCCACCATATATGCTAGTCGCTTGCTGCAGCTCCACATATATTTGCCTTTCCTATCCTATAAGCTTAAATAGTCTTGATCGTGAGGGTGCGAGATTGCTGAGTCCCTGTGGCTCACAGATTACTATTACACCAGATGCAGAGCCCGATGATTCCGCTCCAGGAGACGCGTATGAGCTCAAGTGGGAGTTCGACGAAGACTCTCAATGATACTACGTTTCCTTTCCCGATGATTAGTAGTGGTGCCCAGTTGGGGGTGATTGGGACCGTGTCGCATGTTGGGTTCTCTTTTATTTTGGCGCCATAGTCGGGCCATGAGTGTTTTGGATGATGTAATGTTATTTATGTACTTGATTGACGTGGCGAGTGTAAGCCAACTATGTTATCTCCCCTTTTATTATTATTACATGGGATGTTGTGAAGATTGCCTAATTTGCGATATATGCCTTCAATGCGATTATGACTCTAAGTCGTGCCTCGACACGTGGGAGCTATAGTCGCATCGAGGGTGTTACAAGTTGGTATCAGAGCCTTCCCCGACCTTAGGAGCCCCATTGCTTGATCGTTATTAGCGTCCTAGTTGTGTCTAGAAAAATGTTTTGAGTCATTTAGGAATTATATATCGGAGAGATTAGGAATTCTTTTTACTTCCCAGTCTCCTCATCGCTCTGGTAAGGCATCCTGACGTAGAGTTTTGACTCTTCTCTTCTCAAATTTCACTAAAAAAAATTTAGG
Organism: Triticum dicoccoides; assembly: GCF_002162155.2. NCBI lineage: Eukaryota > Viridiplantae > Streptophyta > Magnoliopsida > Poales > Poaceae > Triticum > Triticum dicoccoides. Next base: position 78,882,841 of record NC_041382.1, read on the forward strand.
ATCACGCGAGTATCTTGGAATCGTTCCGATGGCTTATGATGAGAATACTGTCTTGGTGCCTCCTGTCAGGGGTTTAGTGGAAGTGTCCCGGGGAGTTGAACTCTGAGGTGTTGTCATCACAATTTTATCGTTACAGTTCTAGAATACTTGAGTTTAGTACGCCGACATCGAAAATCTCTTTTATGCAGTTCGTTGGTGAGATAACCTCGACGCCACCCAGTACTGGGGCGGGAGTTCGGGAGTATCGCCATAACTTGCATAACGGATGCTTTTCGAAGGTTGAGGTAGATGGTTTCCGAAGGTTTCTTGGTTATGTGTTGAAGGATGGATACAGCTGGATGTAGGATTTGCTAGTTTGGGTGAGATATTATGCTTCCCCTGTATCCCCAACACCTGATTGCATAACCGGAAAGTTTCGGGAGTTTCATAGGTGGGAATTCTAGTAGCTCTAGTTCTTCTTCCACGGATATTGGTTTGAGATTGGGATTTCTTACCGATTATTCGTTCTTGATTCGTACCTTGTTGATTTATTTCTCTACCTTAATTCTACGTGGCTTCTCAATTTATGGATATGTGACCATTTCAAGAGGAATGCATTCGTTCATTTTGTTCGGATGTGAAGACTATATGCTGCAATTTTCATTCCGTTGGATTCAGCTTCAATATTTTTCTGTCAATGTGCTAATGGTGGTCAACCTCTTCAGGATGGCTCCTCCAACGCGCATGACTCTGAATCCTGATCCGCCACCACCTCCACCTCCTCCAGAGGCATGGCAAGCTGTGATGGCCGCAACCAATGCAAACACTCAGCTGATCATGCAAATTCTTCAAGGGCGCAATCAAGGCAGTCAAGGGAATCAAGGCAGCAATCAGAGTCACTTTGCTACACTCAACCAGTTCCTTGCTAACAGGCCAAAGACTTTCAGCAATTGTGTTGAGGCAACCGATGCTGACGATTGGCTTGTGGATCTGTGTAAGCATTTCGAGTGCAGTAACGTCAGGCCTGAGGACTTTGTCAAGTTCGCTTCCTTCCAACTCAAAGATCAAGCTGCAGAATGGTTCCAACAGTACAAGGATTCCAGAGGTGGACGTGTTATCACTTGGGATGATTTCCGTCGAGATTTCCGAGCTCATCATATTCCCCAGAGCGTGGTTGAAAGCAAGCGTGAGGAATTTCGCAATCTAAAGCAAGGCTCTTTGTCTGTCTATGACTACAACAAGTTGTTCCAGAAGCTCGCCCGCTTTGCCAAGCAGGACGTCCCTGATGAGAAGAGCATGATATATCAGTTCAGGGGTGGTCTCAGAGAAGATATTCAGCTCGCTCTTGTTCTCTTCGAGCCCTTGAGGTACGATGAGTTCTACAACATGGCACTGAAGCAAGAGGCTGCTCAGTTGAGGTGTGATGCTTCCAAGAAGCGAGTCAGAGATGCTACTCCTTCTTCCTCTACTCAAGTGGCCAAGCAGCAGAAGTTTTGGTTTCCTCCTCCTCCGTTCCGTCAGCCGTGTCAGCAGAAGAGTAAAGGTGGCAGTGGTTCTTCCCACCCACCCAACCCTGGCTTTCAGAACAAGACTTTTTCTCAAGCTCCAAGATCGAGTGCTCCGTATCACCGTCCGCTTTCAGAGGTCACGTGCAACAAGTGCCAACAGAAGGGTCACTATGCCAACAAGTGTCTCAACCAGAGGCGTCTTCCTCCTCCTCCTCCTGTCAGATCGGCAAGTACAGCTGTGGTCAAGCATAACCCCAAGCATGCCAAGGTCAATTTGATGAATGCAGCTCAGGCAGAGGACTCGTCAGATGTGATCATGGGTAACCTTCCTGTTAATGATATTCCAGCTAAAGTTCTTTTTGACACTGGTGCATCGCATTGCTTCATCTCGAGACCGTTTACAAATAGGCATGAATTGGTTTCGCAAGTTTTGCCTAGTCCTTAAGCAGTTGTTTCTCCCGGTAAGCGCATGCAGGCTAACTCCATTGTTCCGGATGTTTCTATCACTTTGGGTGACTACAAGTTCTTGGCTTCTCCAACGGTTCTCGGTGACTCGGATATTGATCTTATTCTCAGAATGGATTGGCTTTCTAAGCACAAGGCTCAGCTTGATTGTGCAGCCAGGCAGATTCAATTGACTCATTCGTCTGAGGATGTAATTGTCTTTGCCGCTCGTGATGATACCATTCGTCTGTTTTCTCTCAATGAGAAGGGTGAATTGGATGCCATCTCTCAAATTCCAGTCGTTTGTGAATATCAAGACGTCTTTCCAGAAGAGCTCCTAGGAATGCCTCCGCACCGGCCAGTTGAATTTGTTATTGATCTTGAGCCCGGCAGGGAACCTGTGTGCAAATGTCCTTACAAGATCGGACCTGAAGAGTTGAAGGAGCTGAAGAAGCAACTCGATGAGCAAGAAAGAATGGGTCTCATCCGGCCTAGTTCTTCTCCGTGGGGTTGTGGTGTTCTTTTTGTGAAGAAGAAGGATGGAACGGACCGACTTTGTGTTGATTATCGTCCAGTGAACAACAAGACCATCAAGAACAAATACCCACTTCCCAACATCAATGAGCTGTTCGAACAACTCAAAGGTGCTCAAGTATTCTCCAAGCTTGATCTCCGTATGGGTTATCACCAGATTCGCATTCGTGAAGAAGATATTCCCAAGACAGCATTCAGAACAAGCTTTGGTTCATATGAATACACTGTCATGTCTTTTGGCCTCGCCAACGCTCCTCCGACGTTCTCTCGCATGATGAACTTCATCTTCAATGCCTACACCAATGACTTTGTTTTGGTCTATCTCGACGACATTCTGGTTTTCTCGAAGAACAAGGAAGATCATGCCAAGCACTTGCGTTTGGTTCTTGATAAGCTCAGGGAACATCAGTTCTACGCCAAGTTCTCCAAGTGTGAATTTTGGCTCGATGAGGTTCTTTATCTTGGTCATATCATCTCTGCCAAGGGCATTGCCGTGAATCCTGAGAAGGTGTCTGCAATTGTGAATTGGGAACCTCCTCAGAACGTGAAGCAACTCCGTAGTTTCCTCGGTCTCGCAAGCTATTGCCGAAGATTCGTTGAAAACTTTTCTAAGATCGCGAAGCCTCTCTCAAATCTTCTTCAGAAGCACGTCAAGTACGTTTGGTCTCCGGAGTGTGATATTGCTTTCAACACTTTGAAAGAGAAATTGATCACTGCTCCAGTTCTGACTCCGCCTGATGAATCCAAGCCGTATGAGGTCTTTTGTGATGCCTCTCTCCAAGGTCTTGGCGCAGTATTGATGCAAGAGAAGAAAGTTGTTGCTTATACATCTCGCCAGTTGAAGCCTAATGAGAAGAACTACCCCACTCATGATCTCGAGTTGGCGGCAGTTGTGCATGCTCTTTTGACTTGGAGACATCTTCTATTGGGAAGAAAAGTGGACATTTTCACTGATCACAAGAGTCTCAAGTACATCTTCACTCAGCCTAATCTCAACCTCAGGCAAACTCGATGGGTCAAAATGATTCAAGAGTATAATCCGAGTATTGAGTACACTCCAGGCAAGGCTAATGTGATTGCTGACGCTTTGAGCAGGAAAGCGTATTGCAACAGTCTGATTCTTAAGCCTTATCAACCCGAGCTTTGTGAAGCTTTCCGCAAACTGAATCTGCAAGTTGTTCCTCAAGGTTTCCTCGCCAACCTTCAAGTCTCTCCTACCTTGGAAGACCAGATTCGCCAAGCCCAGCTTCTTGATGCTATGGTGAAAAGGTGAAGATTGGGATTGCTAAGAGTCAGTCCAAATACAAGTGCTACCGCCTTGATGACAAGGACACTCTCTTCTTCGAGGATCGTATTGTTGTGCCCAAAGGTGAACTTCGTAAAGTGATCATGAACGAGGCTCACAATTCTCTCCTCTCCATCCACCCTGGGAGCACGAAGATGTATCAGGACCTTAAGCAAGCTTATTGGTGGACAAGAATGAAGCGCGAGATCGCTCAATTCGTGAATGAATGTGATGTCTGCAGAAGAGTGAAGGCAGAACACCAAAGGCCAGCAAGTCTCCTCCAACCTCTTGCCATTCCAGAATGGAAGTTTGACCACATTGAGATGGACTTCGTGACTGGGTTTCCAAAGTCCAAGCGTGGCAATGATGCTATATTTGTTGTCATCGACAAACTCACCAAAGTGGCTCACTTTCTGCCTATCAAAGAGTCGATCACTGCAGCTCAATTGGCGGAACTCTATACCTCTCGCATTGTCTCTCTGCACGGTATTCCTCAAGTGATATCTTCAGACCGTGGCGGCATCTTTACCTCGAAGTTTTGGGATTCTTTTCAGAAGGCCATGGGCACTAACATCCGCTTCAGCACAGCTTTCCATCCTCAAACAAGCGATCAAGTCGAGCGTGTCAACCAGATTCTTGAAGATATGCTCAGGGCTTGTGTGATCTCCTTCGGCATGAAGTGGGAGGATTGTCTTCCTTATGCTGAATTCTCCTACAATAATAGTTTTCAAGCAAGTTCGGGCAAGGCCCCTTTTGAAATTCTGTATGGCAGGAAGTGCCGTAACCCTCTCAACTGGTCTGAAACCGGTGAACGTCAGCTTTTGGGTAATGACTTAATCACAGAAGCAGAAGAAATGTGCAAAGTCATTCGTGATAACCTTAAAGCGGCCCAATCCCGCCAGAAGAGCTACTATGATAGTAAGCACCGTGATTTGACTTTCGAGATCGGATATCATGTTTACCTCCGTGTCTCTCCTATGAAAGGTACTCGTCGCTTCGGTATCAAAGGGAAGCTTGCCCCTAGATACGTGGGACCTTTCAAGATTGTCAGCAAGAGAGGCGACCTCGCCTATCAACTCAAGCTTCCTTCAAACTTTGCAAATGTTCATGACGTGTTCCATGTCTCTCAGCTTCGAAAGTGCTTCAAGACTCCTGACCGCACCGTCAACTTTGAGGACATTGAGCTCCAAGAAGATCTCTCTTATCGTGAGCACCCAGTTGCTATTCTTGAAGACACTGAACGCAAGACTCGCAAAAAGTCAATCAAATTTCTCAAAGTCAAGTGGTCACACCATTCCGACCGTGAAGCTACCTGGGAACGCGAGGATCACCTCCGTTCTGAGTACCCGGCGTTCTTTCAGTCCTAGATCTCGGGACGAGATCTTTTCGTAGTGGTGGAGTGTTGTAACACCCCGGATGTAACTTTCCCAATTTGTACTCCAACTCTTGTCGTTTCCGGCGTTAAGTTATTTTATTTCCTCGGGTTCGGGTCTTTGTCTCCGTGTGTTGTTGCCTTTGTCATGCATCTCATATCATGTCATCATGTGCATTGCATTTGCATACGTGTTCATCTCATGCATTCGAGCATTTTCCCCGTTGTCCGTTTTGCATTTCGGCACTTCGTTCTCCTCCGGTGGTCAATTCTAGCTTTCTCTCGTGTGTGGGGATTAAACATTTCCGGATTGGACCGAGACTTGTCATGCGGCCTTGGTTTACTACCGGTAGACCGCCTGTCAAGTTTCGTATCATTTGGATTTCGTTTGATACTCCAACGGTTAACCGAGGGACCGAAAAGGCCTCGTGTGTGTTGCAGCCCAACACCCCTCAAATTTGGCCCAAAACCCACCAAACTCTGCTCCATGTCCTAGAGCGTTCGATCACGATCGCGTGGCCGAAAACCGCACCTTATTTGGACTCTCCTAGCTCCACTTATGCCTATAAATAGCCCCCCCCCCCGTTTTCGGATCCCTCTCCCTCTCCGAAACCCTAGAAAATCGGATCCCGCGCGCCGCCGGACAAAGTGCCCACCGACGGACACG
>NC_041382.1:78889311-78929480 GCF_002162155.2 Triticum dicoccoides
CCCGACTCTGGTGGCCGCGCCGCCGCCCGCCACCTCGCAGGCGAGCTCCGCCGCGGCTCGCCGCCTGCCTCCAGCCGCCGCCCGAGCCGGCCTCCTCGCCCAACTCCGGCGTGAACAGTGCTCCCTCCGGCGAACATCGTAATCAACGCCAGATCTGGATCTGGGAACCCTAACGGTTGACTTTTCTCCTCCGAACCCTAATTTTTATGCCTACTTTGACCGGCCGTATCTCCGCATCCGTAGCTCTGTTTTGGACATATAGTATACAAAAAATGTTCGTCTCGATGAGTACATCATTTCATTCCATTGTATCATTTTCATTTGAGTTCATCTTGATGCCCGAAATGCTGTTAGAAGGAGGCTTCATGAGTTAACTGTCAGATCTGCTAGTTCATCTTAGACTTTTGTCATTTTTGCCATGATTATTGTGCGCATGCTATGCCTGTGAGTCCTTATATGTTTTGTTAAGCATTTTGTTATATTTCCAGAGGTGCAACCCATGCATTTTTAGGATGTGTGTGGTGACTTGTGCAAGCTTGCAAAGTGAGGCACCCGGTAAATCTGTTTTCAGGGACTTGGTAGTTTTCACTAAGTCTGGGATTGTTTAGTTCATGATGCCATATGTTCAGCTTGTTACCTAGTGATCCGTGCCTCTTTTGAGGATGATCAGTAAAGGAGTTTTGTTAATCATGTTATGCTCTATCCATCCATGTCTTTGTTTGCAATTATGGAGCACCCTAGCTTGAGTCAATCGAGCTCTACTTTTGCTTCGTTGTGAATCTGGGCAGATCGTCAACTTGTTTGCGATTTTGCCGATGTTATTGTAGTTGATCCGTGCATGCTATGCCATTGTTCTTGCCATGTATAGCTAGCATTTTGTGCCTTCTTAATGGATGTATGCTTTCCTTGCCATGACTTTCACCGTAGTGAGTGCATCGAGCTCGTTTACATGCCTTCTTGAGTTATATTTCAGCATGTCTCAGTTTTCACTAAGTCTAAAAACTGATTGTGTTTTAGCTATGTTCGTGTGCCCGTTAGTATATTTTGTGAACCCTTTTGGCCCCAGGTCACTTTGGGTCTTTTGTTAAGCTTGTTGAGTAGCTCCATGCCATGTTCTTCCTTGTCATAGTCAGGTCATGTATCATGTTGTTTTGCTGCTCCGAAGAGGGCTTCGTGATCTGAAATTTCAGACAAGTGTTAATTTCACTAAGTCTGGAATCTGTTTTGCATTTGCGTTTTTGCCATGCTTGTTTGAACCTCATAATGGATGATTTGGCCGTAGCTCAGTGCTAGTCTTTTGTTAAGCATCTTGTGTGCATTCCCGCCATGTATTTTTTTGTCATGTTTGGTGGCTATAGCATGTTCATCTCATTGCATTTAGATGCCTACTTGCTGTAAATCGCAAACCGGTGTCATTCTTAAATCGCTTGCCATTTCCAAACCGTAACTCCGATTCCGGCGTTCTTTATATCGTTTTCAAGCGATTTCATCTCATCTTTCCAGTGGCACCCTTGGAATTCCAAGTTGAGGCCAGGTTCATGCATTTCCTGTCATATCTTGCATTTTACATCCCGCATCGCATCCCGCATAGCATATCATCTTTGCATCGTGTTGATTGAGTTTGGACGTGGTTGATTGTATCCTTGTTGCTTGTTTGTCTTGTTGGGTAGAGCCGGGAGACGATTTCGCTAACGAGGATCCCGTTGAGTTTGCTCTTGAGGGTCCAGTCAACTCTGACAACTGTGCAGGCAAGATGATCATACCCTCGAAATCACTACTATCTTCGCTATGCTAGTTTGCTCGCTCTTTGCTATGCCAATGCTACGATGCCTACCATTTGCTTGTAAGCCTGCCAAATTGCCATGTCAAACCTCTAACCCACCTTTGTCCTAGCAAACCGTTTATTGGCTATGTTACCGCTTTGCTCAGCCCCTCTTATAGCGTTGCTAGTTGCAGGTGAAGATTGGAGGCCGTTCCTTGTTGGAACACCATTTATTTACTTGTTGGGATATCATTATATTGCTATGTTATCTTAATGCATCTATATACTTGGTAAAGGGTGGAAGGCTCGGCTTCTCGCCTAGTGTTTTGTTCCACTCTTGCCGCCCTAGTTTCCGTCATATCAGTGTTATGTTCCCGGATTTTACGTTCCTTACGCGGTTGGGTTATAATGGGAACCCCTTGATATTTCGCCGTGATTAAAGCTTTTCCAGCAATGCCCAACCTTGGTTTTACCATTTGCCACCTAGCCTTTTCTTTCCCTTGGGTTCTACAGACTCAAGGGTCATCTTTATTTTAACCTCCCCCCCCCCCCGGGGGGCCAGTGCTCCTCTGAGTGTTGGTCCACCTGTCAGCTACCGGTGGCCACCAGGGGCAACTCTGGGCTGGCCTACCCGTACCTAGGACAATCTGAGTGTGCCCTGAGAAAGAGATATGTGCAGCTCCTATCGGGATTTGTCGGCACATTCGGGCGGTGTTGCTGGTCTTGTTTTAACCTGTCGAAGTGTCTTGAGTTACCGAGATACCGAGTTTGATCGGAACGTCTTGGGAGGAGGTCTATTCCTTCGTTGACCGTGAGAGCTTGTCATGGGCTAAGTTGGGACTCCCCTGTAGGGATTGAACTTTCGAAAGCCGTGCCCGCGGTTATGGGCAGATGGGAATTTGTTAATGTCCGGTTGTAGATAACTTGAACCTTAATTAATTAAAATGAATCAACTGAGTGTGTTACCGTGATGGCCTCTTCTCGACGGAGTCCAGGAAGTGGACACGGTGTTGGAGTAATGTGTGCGCAGGTTGCTCTCTAGTTTCTCGCTCGTGCTTTGCCTCCTCTTCTCGCTCTCTTTTGCGAATAAGTTAGCCACCATATATGCTAGTTGCTTGCTGCAGCTCCACATATATTTGCCTTTCCTATCCTATAAGCTTAAATAGTCTTGATCGCGAGGGTGCGAGATTGCTGAGTCCCTGTGGCTCACAGATTAGTATTACACCAGATGCAGGGCCCGATGATTCCGCTCCAGGAGATGCGTATGAGCTCAAGTGGGAGGTCGACGAAGACTCTCAACGATACTACGTTTCCTTTCCCGATGATCAGTAGTTGTGCCCAGTTGGGGGTGATTGGGACCGTGTCGCATGTTGGGTTCTCTTTTATTTTGGCGCCGTAGTCGGGCCATGAGTGTTTTGGATGATGTAATGTTATTTATGTACTTGATTGACGTGGCGAGTGTAAGCCAACTATGTTATCTCCCCTTTTATTATTATTTCATGGGATGTTGTGAAGATTGCCTAATTTGCGACATATGCCTTCAATGCAATTATGACTCTAAGTCGTGCCTCGACACATGGGAGCTATAGTCGCATCGAGGGTGTTACACCCCCTCAGGTCAAAATGGTGAATATGATATATGTTACACACATCCCCAAGAGGGAGCGCAAGCGCGCGCTCCGGGACGTCTATGCGATAGAGCCAGTCGCCCCAAAATTCAATCCATGGTCGTCATGCCCAATCACTTTTGATCGTCGGGATCATCCGACCAATATCTATCATGGCGGTTCAGCCGCACTGGTCCTCGGCCCAATCATTGATGGATTCCACCTGACGCGCGTCCTCATGGATGGCGGTAGCAGTCTCAATCTGCTCTATCAGGACATATGGCGCAAAATGGGCATTAATCCATCAAGGATCAAGCCCACAAAGACTACCTTTAAAGGAGTCATACCAGGTGTAGAGGCCCGCTGTACGGGCTCAATCACACTGGAGGTTGTATTCGGATCGTCGGACAACTTCCAAAGTGAGGATTTAATCTTTGATATCGTCCCCTTTCGCGGCGGCTATCACGCACTGCTTGGACAAACCGCATTTGCTCAATTCAACGTTGTACCACGCTATGCCTACCTCAAGCTCAAGATGCCAGGACCACGTGGCATCATAACAGTTAATGGAAACACGGAACGCTCCCTCCGCACTGAGGAGCACACCGTTGCCCTTACAGCAGAAGTACAGAGCGGCCTTTTCAAGCAAAACCTCAATTCGGCGGCCGAGCCCCAGGACACTGTCAAGAGAGTCCGGACTACTCTGTAGCAGGACAGCTCAGCTCGTCAAGAGCTCGACTAGCAATTCAGCCTCTGTCTCAGTCCCGATCAATTAGCGGTGTTCGTACCGCGCGTACATAACTACGCATTCAAGATACCATGGGCATAGTCGGAGGCATAACTAGCATGTGATCCACAATACGGCTCGACCGCTCCCGGATGACACATACTCTCACTGTTTCCTTTTCTCCTTTTCAGGTTTTCTTTCCATAGGCTCCCTCTGGTGGCCCAATCACCAGTCCTTTTAAAGGATAAATATACCAAGATGGCACGAAGCACAGACGTATATGGAAATTATTTTAGGTGGTTTCTTTAACAACCACTCTACCTATTTTCAGGACCCGCACGTAGCTCTCTCTTGGTTGTGGCTCAGCCCATTGCTTATTGCACTATTTGTACCAATGCGCTTCAACATATTAATCAAATTATAACGGAAACAGTTTGTGGCCCAAATTCTACGGCCTTGGCTCATTGCCCTTGCTCTTTTTTATGTTTTCCTTCTTCTTCTTTTTTAATCTTATCAGATATCACCCGTACACTTTGGTACGTTCCAATTTGCCAGGGGCTTCATAGTGCCCCACAACACGACAACAAAGTCCGAACACTTTCTAATGTTCGGCACCCCAAATTTAGCACTATATGCACTGGCTCTGAATCATGTCTTTGGTCAATAGTTGGGTTGCCCGGCTCCTATACTTGCTACCCTACATTCCGCTATATCGGCTAGGGTAGTAAAGGGAGAACTACTGTGATTGTGCCCTGGTTTACCCGGATGAGCACCTCGGTAGAGAAAGCCGAAAACTGACTGTCATGATGCGGCGAGAGCCGGTCAGCTCTTCGGAGGTCTCAAATCGTTAGAGATTTTTTCCGCATTATTAGAGGGATTGGTACTTGACTGATCAGGTGTTTATAGCTTCCTAGTCCGGATATCAGGGGCTGCGCCTAAATTTCTATCGTCAAACTCCTATGGCTAAGTGAGGGTGTTCAAGCTGAATAGTCTGATTGCCTGGTTCGCTGCGCTAAACACCTCCTTCAAGGACCAAACAATTGGATCAAGAGTGTTTAGATTATATCCCGAACACCCCTGTACTTCCTACGTGGGGGTAGAAGCCGACGACTGGCCAACTCTCAGATTTCACACAATACGGCCGCACGGGAGGTGATAATTTTCAAACAAACATTACATTACATAGAAAAATGTGTTTCATCATACAAGGCAGAGACAACATGAATATGTTCATTCAAAAATAATGTCTTGCGCACACTACGTCGCCACAATGCGGGACCCCTCCAGGACGTCTTCAAAATACTGCTCCAGCTTGCGGTGCTCCTTGCCTTCAGGTGGCCCTTCGGTCACAAGCTTGACGCCATCCATCTTCGCCCACCACACTTTGACGCGGGTGAAGGCCATGCGCGCACCCTCGATGCATGCCGACCTCTTGACGATGTCCAGCCGAGGGCAGGCACATACCAGCCGCTTCACGAGTCTGAAGTAGCTGCTAGGTATAACTCCGGCAGGCCACAACCGGATTATTAAATCCTTCATGGCCAGTTCGGCCAAATCCTTCATGGCCAGTTCGGCCACCCTATGTAGCTCGACCAGCTGTTTTAGCTGATCGTGAAGGGCACTGGATGATCTGGCGCAAGGTATTGCGACCAGAACAGCTTCTCCGTTGACCTCCCTTCTTCGGCTTGGAAGAACTCCGCAGCGTCGGACACACTTCGCGGCAGATCCGTAAATGCCCCTGGAGAACTCTGAATCTGGGTTAGTAAGAAAAACTTCTTCTTCGTATACTTGCTTTGCATACTAAAAGCCTTACCCGCCGCGATCTTCTTGGCCTCCTAGATCTCCTGGAGGGCACCCTGGGCTTCAACCCAGGCCGCTTCCGCGCTTTGGCAAGCCTTGGCGAGTTCGGTCTCTCAAACTGAAACATCGCCTTCCAAGGCCTCACACTTCTTCACAGCGTTCAGCCTGGCCTTAAGCTTCTTACAAGCGGCCTGGTCCTTGACAGCTTTCCCCTCGACTTCGGCCAGGGCCTTCTTAAGAGCCTCAACCTCGGTCGTCGCTCCTACACATATCATGACACTACGGTCAATATACATCATTTATTATTCCCGAATATATAGCGAGTCGCCACATACCTTGCTGGTCTTCCAACTGCTTCCTTGCTCGGCCGAGCTCCTCTCCGGCCCTCTCCAGTCTCTGCTTTAGTCCGGAGACTTCGGCAGTGTGTGAGGTCGCGGCCAGCAATGACGCCTGCTTATTCACATAAGACACATTTAGTTAGTTCCCTGCGAAATTTAATTGATCCTCTGTCCGGCTTTTCTTTCCGAACACCGGACAGTGTCTCAGGGGCTACTGTCTTTATTGGGATTTCTTCTTTGGCACCACTTACCTCAAAACCTGTCAGCAGGCCGCCGCAGGCTTCGGTCAGTCCGCTCTTGACGGACTGAACATTCTCAATCACCGTACCCATAAGGATACGGTGTTCTTCCACAATGGAAGCGCCTCGTAGCGCTTTCAGTAGATTATCCGGCGCCTCTGGTTGGACAGAGGTCACCTGCGGGACAAGCATGCCCCCCTTCTCTTGAAGGAGGCTGCTTGTCAGATTCCTGAGCCGTATGGGTCACCGGACCTGTGTTCGGATGGGGGCCGAACTGAGCATGGCCCCATCGTCAGTCTCCATGGGGGTTTATTCTCCCTTGTGTCCGACGGCCGAGGTTCCGTCCTCTGGCGCTGCAGCGACGGTCTCCTGAACCTCTCCCTAGCCTGGGAAGGTCCTTTGGGACAGCACCTCGTCGTCTCCCTTGGCCTTGGGAGAGTAAGCGGCCGGCGGTGACTCGCTGGCCATCGCCTTTGAATCCGACGAGCCTCTTGATGAGGATCGCTGGGAGCTGTCGTGGGCCGGACTGCAGTGACATGATTAAATGTATCAATATTGTAAAGAGGAGAGACTGGATAAATGGACGCGTGTGGGCTCTTAGTACTCATGATGCGGCCAGAGGCTTGTTCCGGGGGCGTTGCTCCAAACTGTTGTCGACGTCCCACGCGGAGTTATCCGCGAGAGGGCCTTTCCCTCCCTTGGGCGCCTCCGCCTCCAGTTTTGTGGAGGCCGTCCTCTTCTTCCCCTCCCCATCAAGGGGAGAGTCGCTCTCCTCCTCTTCCTCCTCGTCGTCATCTTCGGCGGTAGAGGAGTGGGTCTTGTCTTCGGACGTCACATCCAAAGCGCCCTTGCGGCGGGGGCCACTCCGGACCCCCATGGCCTTCTTCTTGGCCTTCTTCTCCGGTGCCTTATAGGGCGCCGGTACCAGCATCTTCGCCAGGCGCGGGATGATTGGTTCCTCGGGCAGCGGAGCTAGACACCGAATCCGCTCCGCTCTCTTTGTCCATGCCTGAAACAATGAAGTTCAGATATCCTCCTTGAAACAAGCAAATAGAGGATGCGTAACAAGGCTTACCTCATTGGCGGAATAGGTAATGGCGTGGCCGCGATCTGAGTCTATGGCCGGCGGCGTCTCATTGCCTACAAAGAGCAACTTCCAGGCATCTTCGTGAGTGGTTCCGAAGAGCCTCTCCAGAGTTTGATGCTTCTTCGGATTGAATTCCCATAAAGGGTGGCTTCGCCTTTGACATGGGAGAATCTGGTGAACTAGCATCACCTGGATTACGTCGACGAGCATAATGTTTTTATCCAATATGCTTTGAATGCACGTTTGCAGCGCTATCAGCTCATCGGACGAAGACTAGTTCGGACCCTTATCAATCCAGGAGGTGAGCCACATTGGAGCTCTGGAGTTGAATTCGGCAGCCGCGGCCCAGGTGGCACCGCGGGGCTCTGTGATGTAGAATCACAGTTTCTGCCACTCCTTGACAGTCTCTATGAAAGTACCTTTTGGCCAGGTGACGTTGGACAGATTGCTCACCATGGCGCCTCCGCACTCCGTGTGTTGGCCACCCACCACCTTCGGCTTCACGTTGAAGATCTTGAGCCATAATCTGAAGTGGGGTTGGATGCAGAGGAAAGCCTCACACACGACAATGAATGCTGAGATGTTGAGGAAGGAGTTCGGGGCTAGATCATGGAAGTCTAGCCCGTAATAGAACATCAGCCTGCGGACGAAGGGGTCGAGTGGAAACCCTAGCCCACGAACGAAATGAGGGAGGAATACCACCCTCTCGTTGGGCTTTGGTGTGGGGATGACTTGCCCCTTGGCCGGAAGGCGGTGGGCAATTTCCTTCGCCAAATACCCGGCCGCTCGAAGCTCAGTAATGTCCTTCTCCTCGACGGAGGAGGCCATCCACTTTCCTTGACCTCCAGATCCGGACATGGTTGAGTGCTTGCTCGAGTTGGGATAGATGAGAACTTGGGCGCTGGAGCTCAGGAATGGAGGGGCAGAGGAAGAGAGAAGGCATGGGAAAAGAAGGGGAGTCATTATCCCCTTATAAAGGCAATGAATATCGAACACCTACCCACTCCCCTAAAACTTGCCTATTCCCAAGGGTTGTGCAAACGACACGGTTGGATTACCCACGCCCGTATTGATGAGAATCCCGCAATAAGGGGACACGATCTCTGCTTTCACAAGACATGCCAATGGAAACCACATCTCGAAATGCGCAACGGCGGACAAAAACGATTCAATATAATGATCGGACAAACGTGATGTCACCTTGCAAAAAGTTGTCAGCAGATGGGACTCGTGAAATATTATACTCTCTACGGCTGTGTGTGTGGTACTTGTGTTGCAGATCCGGACACGTTCGTTTCATCGGAAGACTATCTTGGAGTATTCGGAAAGGGGGGACCCGCCTTGCAATGCCAAAGAGAATCTGCGCGCCGGACACCTCGTCATTGAAGCCTGGTTCAGGGGCTACTGAGGGGGTCCTGGACTAAGGGGTCCTTGAATGTCGGGCCTGTTGGACAGAGGCTAGACTAATGGGTTGTGAAGATACAAGACCGAAGACTCTCTCCCGTGTCCGGATAGGACTCTCCTTGGCGTGGAAGGCAAGCTTGGCGACCGAATATGAAGATTCCTTTCTCTGTAACCGACCTTGTACAACCCTAGTCCTCTCCGGTGTCTATATAAACTGGGGGGCTTAGTCCGAATAGGGATATACAATCATAATCATAGTCATACATGCTAGACTTCTAGGGTTTAGCCATTACGATCTCATGGTAGATCAACTCTTGTAATACTCATACTCATCAAGATCAATCAAGCAGGAAGTAGGGTATTACCTCCATAGAGAGGGCCCGAACCTGGGTAAACATTGTGTCCCATGTCTCCTATTACCATCAACCTTAGGCGCACAGTTCGGGACCCCCTACCCAAGATCCGCCGGTTTTGACACCGACACTCGTTCATCAAATGACAACACATGTCTATGGTCAGGAAACTTAACCATCTTTGATTAACGAGCTAGTCAAGTAGAGGCATACTAGGGACACTCTGTTTGTCTATGTATTCACACATGTACTAAGTTTCCAGTTAATATAATTCTAGCATGAATAATAAACATTTATCATGATATAAGGAAATATAAATAACAACTTTATTATTTCCTCTAGGGCATATTTCCTTCAGCCTTACCATAAGGCCATGTCCTCCATCATCCGTCAAAGGCCTGACTTTCACGCCTTGTCATCAAGTGAAGTGTTGGATGAGTTTGTTGCGGTGAGGATCTTGGACAAGACCACCGACAATGCGGTGTTGCGTTCTCAACGAGCAAAGAAGCCCAACCTTGCTTTTAAGGCCAAGGCTAGTGTGGAAGAAGAGGGAGAAGAGGAGTGTTGCCCCGAAGACACCAAGTATGCATATCATCATCACATGGCTCTCGCTTCACGGCAATTTTGGAGCAAGAAGAACTCAAGGCCCAACTTCAACAAGAACAACTCAAGTGGCGCCAAGGGCAAGCAGCATGTGAGGACATGGTATAATTGTGGCAATGTGAGCCACTTTGTTGCGGATTTCCCATACGAGAAGAGGGAAGACAATGGTGGTAAACTTATTCGAAAAGACAAGGCCAAGTCCTTCCCCAACAAGAACAACTTCACCAAGAAGACTCCTCCCAAGGGGTTGGTGGAACAAGAAGAGTACAATGAGGATGATGATGACGAAGAAGATGGTGAGACGGTTGCCATGGCCTCCGTTACCATTGCAACAACTCCACGGGTGTCCCTCTTTGATTCACCCAACGAGAACATCACCGCCAAGTGCCTCATGGCTAAAGCCACCAACAAGGTAACCCCCAACATCAAAACTACCATCACTACTAATCCTTCCTTAACGGATTGCATTGATGAAAGTGAGGGGTCGAAGGAGGAAGAAAATGAATTTGAGTCTTTTATGAGTAAGCTCAAGGGTAAATCCAAGAAGCACTTTGTTGCTCTCTTGGAGCAACTTGGTGAAGCAAATGACATGATCAAGGCTCATGAAGAAACCATCTCTAAGATGGAAGGGCATAGTCGTGACTATGCCAATGAGATATCGGATCTCTCTAATGCGCTTGACGAAGAGTGTGGTCATCGTTTGGCTCTTGAGGAGTCACACAACGATGATCATGCTAAATTAAAGAAAGATCTTGATCATGCTCTTGTTGTATCTCGTGTGCTCAATTCTGAGAAGGCCAAACTTGGGGTTGACCATGCTAGACTCAAGGAGGAGTTTGATATACTTGACAAGGCTAACAAGGCCTTGAAGGGTTCTCATGCTAGCCTCAAGGAGTATCATGATCAACTCCAAGTGAAGCTAACCAAGGAGAAAGCCAAATTTCCTCATATCGTTTTAATTGATAATGAAAATGCTACTAACCCATGTTGTGAGTATGTGCATCTTGTGGAGAAGAATGCCAAGTTGAAGGAGCAACTTGAGAAAGGCCTTGTGTCTTGCATACAAGGTGAGAAGAACTTCAACAACCTTTTGAGCAATCAAAAGGAAGTTGTGGGCAAGGAGGGAATTGGATTTGCACCCAAGTCCAAGAATAAGAAGAAGAATGACAAGGCCAAACAACCTCCTCTTCTCAAGCAAACTTCTGTTAAGGAGGGAGAGGGCGCTTCTAAGGAGAAGAAGAACAATGTGAAGGGTGGTGGTGTCAAGAAGGGCAATGCCACCCCTTCCAACAAAGCCGGCGACTTTAACTCTACTTATGTGTTATGTCATGCTAGTGATCGGCATGTTTATGCAAAATTTGTTGGTTCTCCTTATGAGTACATTGAATGGTCTATTTGGGTTCCTAAGACCCTTGTTACTAACATCAAAGGACCCACTACAAAATGGGTACCTAAAACCAAGCATTGATCTCTTGTAGGTGTTTTCTTCCGGTGGGGGTCATGGTTGCTCGATAGTGGAGCCACAAATCATATGACCAGAAGCAAGGACTTGGTGGTGGACGTGCACAAGGTTTCATCTATGCCCACCAATGTCGAGTGGGGTGATGCCTCATCTTCTAAGGTATTGGGTCTTGGCAAGGTTGTCATTTCTCATGATCGCATGATCGAGAAAGTCATGCTTGTTGAGTCCCTTGCATACAACTTACTTTCCGTTTGTCAACTTGCACTTATGGGCTTTGCCACTTTCTTTGATATTGATACCGTGGCCCTCTTGTGGAGCAAGACTCTTAAAGTAGCCTTTGTTGGGCATGTTGAGAATGGTCTTTATGTGATTAACTTTTTGGAGCAACCCACTAAGACTGTGACATGCCTAACGGCTAAAGTTGACGTGGCATGGCTTTGGCATCGCCGTTTAGCCCACGGCAATATGAGATCTTTGCAAAGACTTCTCAAGGGGGACCATGTCTGTGGACTAACAAATGTTAGTTTTGCCAAAATCGTGATTGCAGTGCTTGTATTGAAGGAAAGCTTCATGAGAAGGCTCACCCTCCCACGACTATCATCTACTCGAAGAGGGCCTTGGAGCTCCTTCACATGGATCTCTTTGGGTCTCCATCCTTTGATAGTCTTGGGGGTAGAAAGTATTGCTTGGTGATTTTGTGGATGATTATTCAAGATACACTTGGGTATATTTCTTCAAGAGGAAGAGTGAGACCCAACAAACCGTCATCAACTTTGCAAGTGAAGCTCAACGTCAGCACAATGCAAAGATCTTGACAATAAGAAGTGACAACTGCACCGAGTTCAAGAACTACACCTTGGATGAGTTTCTTAGTGATGAGGGGATCAAGCATCAATATTTCGCACCTTACACCCCTCAACAAAATGGTGTAGTAGAGAGGAAGAACCGAACGTTGATGGATGCGGCAAGGACCATGATGGCAGAATTCAAGTCTCCATACAACTTTTGGTCTGAAGCTATCAACACCGCTAGTCATGCATCCAATCGGCTCTATATTTGCAAAGTCTTGAAAAAGACTCCATATGAGATACTCGCCGGCAACAAGCCCAACCTCAAGTACTTCCGGGTGTTCGGGTGTAAGTGTTTCATTCTCAAGAAAGGTGTTCGTTTGTCTAAATTTAAGGCTAGAGCTCATGAGGGCATATTTGTTGGTTATGCTACAAACTCTCATTCTTACCGTGTCCTCAACAAGTACACCAGACTCATTGAGGAGACATGTAACGTGGAGTTTGACGAGAATAACGGCTCCCAAGTGGAGCAAAGTGGTACTTGTGATGTAGGTGATGAAATTCCTCCCCAAGCCATAAGAAGAATGGGTGTTGGTCTTATCCTACCCGTTAAGGAACCCCTTGTGGCCGAAGGATAAGGACAATGTTCCACTCAAGTGGAACCATCACTGAATCAAGACCCACACGCTTCTGAAAAACAAAGTGAAGGCCCTCAACCAAATGAACAAGATCAACATCAAGATGGTGGTGAACCACCAAGTGATGCCCAAGGTCAAGTTCTCACCACCGAGAAAGTTCAAGATCAAGAGCAAGCTCAAGGTCAAGAACAAGC
Source organism: Triticum dicoccoides (assembly GCF_002162155.2). Lineage (NCBI taxonomy): Eukaryota > Viridiplantae > Streptophyta > Magnoliopsida > Poales > Poaceae > Triticum > Triticum dicoccoides. The sequence continues at coordinate 78,902,314 of NC_041382.1, forward strand.
TAAGACGACGCTCAAGATGGTCAAGTTACCGCTCCTCAACTCTCTCCCGAGGAGGAATTGGAGCGTCGTGCCGCCAAAATTGCATCCAAACTCTCTACCAAAGATCATCTCATGGTGAATGTGCTTGGAAGATTAAGAAAGGGGGTAAGCACTCGTAGAGAATTAGCAAACTATTGTGAACATCACGCATTTGTTTCTTGTGTTTAACCCCAAAAGGTATATGAGGCACTCGAGGATCCGGATTGGCTTAATGCCATGCATGAAGAACTCAACAATTTCGAGCACAACAAGGTGCGGAGATTGGTGCCAATGCCAAAGGGGAACCATAATGTCATTGGAACCAAGTGGATATTCAAGAACAAGCAAGATGCTCATGGGATTATCATTCGCAACAAGGCTTGTTTGGTAGCACAAGGCTACCCCCAAGTCGAGGGTATCGACTACGGTGAAACCTTTGCTCCTGTTGCTCGCCTTCAATCTATTTTTTTGTTGATTGCTTATGCTTCTCATCATAACTTCAAGTTGCAACAAATGCATGTGAAGAGTGCTTTTCTTAACGGTCCTATTAATGAGTTGGTGTATGTCAAACAACCCCCCGGGTTTGAGGATCCCGAGTTCCCTAATCATGTGTACCAACTCGATAAGGCACTCTATGGCCTTAAACAAGCCCCATGTGTGTGGTATGAACACCTTACCGAGTTGTTGCAAGATCGTGGGTTTGAAATTGGGAAAATCGACCCCACTCTTTTTACTAAGGAGGTCAAAGGGGAGTTGTTTGTATGCCAACTATATGTTGATGATATTATCTTTGGTTCTCCTAAGAAAGCTTTCAATGAGGAGTTTGCTACTCTCATGACCTTGAAGTTCAAGATGTCCATGATGGGAGAGTTTAAGTTCTTTCTCGGGTTCGAAATCAAACAAAGAAGAGAAGGAACGTTCATCAACCAAGCCAAATACACTCAAGACATGCTCAAGAGGTTCAAGCTAAGTGATGTCAAGCCGTCTTCCACTCCAATGCCCATCAAATGCCAACTTGGCATACATCCCAATGGTAAAGCGGTGGATCAAAAGGTATATTGTTCCATGATTGGATCCTTGATTTACCTTTGTGCATCTAGACCGGATATCATGTTGAGTGTGGGAATTTGTGCACGGTTTCAAGCCGCACCTAAGGAAATCCACTATGTGGCGGTCAAGAGAAACTTTCGATATTTGGCTCATACCGCAAACTTTGGCTTATGGTACCCAAGAGGAGCTAACTTCAACCTTGTGGGCTTTTCGGACTCGGATTGGGCGGGAGAAAAAGTGGATAGGAAGTCAACTTCCGGAAGGTGCCAATTTCTTGGTTGCTCTTTGGTGAGTTGGTCTTCCAAGAAGCAAAGTTGTGTGTCTCTCTCGTCCACCGAAGCGGAGTATGTGGCCGCTAGTAGTTGTTGTGCTCAACTTCTATGGATAAGGCAAACTTTAAAGGATTACAGAGTCATTTGTGACAAAGTGCCTCTTTTGGTGTGACAATGAAAGTGCCATCAAAGATTTCTCTCAACCCGGTGCAACACTTCAAGACGAAGCATATTGAGAATCGATATCACTTCATTCGGGATCACATTAGGCGAGGGAAGATCAAGCTCAACTATGTCAACACTCATGATAACCTTGCAGATATTTTCACAAAGCCCTTGGATGAAGCAAGATTTCGCGAGTTAAGGCATGAGCTTAATATCATTGATTCGAGCAATGTGGTTTGAACCTTTGCACACCCCACCATACTCATCTTGATATCTTGTTTAGGTGTAGGCATGGACATAGGGGGAGTGTTGTTCTCTCAATGAACTCTCCCTCCCCCCATTATGCATAAACTGATCAACTCTTTCACATTAGCCATTTTTATGGTACTTGTCCTTCAAAGACGAGTTTTGGTCATGGGCCCAAGGATAATTCTTCGCGGTGCCATGCCAATTGACTCAAACATAGGTGGCTCCGGCCACCGCCCTCTCTCTTTGAGAGGCTTTGGTTCGTGTTTGGTCCTCGTTATCTTTTGCCATTCTCTGAGTCGTGTTTGTGTTTGAGTTGCCACATGAGTGCTCGTGTGCGTGTCCGGTTGCTTGAAGTTTGCATTGCAAAGGCCGTGTTTTTCTGTTTTTGTCGAACTTGCATTTTCTTGGGTATACGGTACTAGCGTGGCTAACCATGGTACTACCGCAGGAGGTGGGTGCCATCTATGCTTGTAGCTGCAACCCCGGCACGGCACTACTGCTTCCAGCATGGCAGTAACTTTTTACTGCCGCTGGAAGAGTGGTAATACCGCCCTATGTGTGGTACTTCCGCCCGGGCGGTACTACCGCGATGACCCGCTGTCGAGAGTGCGTGGGGGTTAAGAGCGGGCAGGGGGAGTTCCAACTCCCCCATACCCATTAATCGCTTACCCTCACTTCGTCTCTCTCTCTCTCTCTCCTGCGCAAGAATGACGCCGGAGGACCTCGCCGGATCTCCGTCTCCGGCCGCTCTCCTCGCATTCCGACCGGTGGGATCGATCCCCACCTCGCCCTCTTGCCATGGAACCCGATATCTCCCTTAGTCCCTCTCTCTTTGCCCCATTTTTATGCTTCTAGGTTTTGGGAAATGGATGTGTAGTTCGTGTGATTTTTGGCTAAATATTTGCAAGAGGAGATTGTTGGAGAGTGCTAGTGCAGTAGATATGCTATTTGGTGTGATGCAACAGTGTAGTTTTGATCAACGGTAGTACCGATCTACTTTTACGGATGTTCCTAGATTCGTTCTTGCGAGATGTTGTTCCATGCGTACTACCGCTCCTCCTGGAGCGGCACTACCGCTTGCTCGTGCGAGAATCGCCCCGTGCAGTAATACCGCTCCGTTGGAGCGGTACTACCACCTGGTGCGCGGAAGTAAAATTTTACTTCCGCTCCAGGCGCGGTACTACCGTGCCAACCCGGCACTGTACTACCGCGTCTAGAGCGGATGTAAAATTTTATGTCTGCATCCTGGCCCGGTACTACCGTTGAGTTAAAAATTACTCTGTTTTGTCCACCCAATTTAATTTCTACTTGTTTCGTTTGGTTTTGGCCTTGGTCTTTGCAATAATCCTTCTCGTTTTTCTCGTGTGTTTGTGTTGTGTGTCATAGGTGGTGGCTCCGATTTCAATGCAAGGCGCTCAAATCACAGCCGTGACATGAGCTCCAAGCGCCTTCGCAACCAAGAAGCTCTCGAGGGCTCCAGTGCCCCACAACGCAACATCAAGTCCACAGCTACAAAGATCAAGGAGCCAACCATCGGCATGGATGAAATGCCTCAAGCGGAGTTTTTGATTCGAAGGAATCTCAACCCTTATGTCAAGCCTAGAGAGCTCACAAGGGGAAATGACTTGTTCTGGACCAAGCAACAGAATCTCATCTTCTTAGATGTGATCAAGGCCAAGCAGAACACCTATGTGCTAGTTCAATGGATTGACATGGACCATCTGAAGAAGAACCGGGCATATTTTGGTGAGCCTTTGGATTTGGTGGAGCAGTTTGGTATTGAGGAGCTCATCACTTTCCACCCTGACTTTGACCCGGAGCTGGTGGCTCAGTTCTTTGCTTCGGTCCATTTCCACACGGATGAGAAGCGGACCATGACTTGGATGACAAATGGCAAGAGGATGGCTGCTGAGTGTAAGGAGTTCATGGATTTGTTGAACATTCGTGATGAGGGGCTTGATAAGCCCGTTGGTGCCTGTCGGTGTAAAAACCGGCAGATCTCGGGTAGGGGGTCCCGAACTGTGCGTCTAGGCGGATGGTAACAGGAGGCGGGTGACACGATGTTTACCCAGGTTCGGGCCCTCTTGATGGAGGTAATACCCTATGTCCTGCTTGATTGTTCTTGATAATATGAGTAGTACAAGAGTTGATCTACCACGAGATCGAAGAGGCTAAACCCTAGAAGCTAGCCTATGGTATGTTTGTTGTTCTTGGTCCTACGGACTAAACCCTCCGGTTTATATAGACATCGGAGGGGGCTAGGGTTACACAGAGTCAGTTACAAGGAAGGAGATCTACATATCCGTATTGCCAAGCTTGCCTTCCACGCCAAGGAGAGTCCCATCCGGACACGGGATGAGGTCTTCAATCTTGTATCTTCATAGTCCAACAGTCCGGCCAAAGGATATAATCCGGCTGTCCGGATACCCCCTAATCCAGGACTCCCTCAGTAGCCCCTGAACCAGGCTTCAATGACGATGAGTCCGGCGCGCAGATTGTCTTCGGCATTACAAGGCGGGTTCCTCCTCCGAATACTTCATAGAATATTTTGAAAACGAGGATCGTGTCCGGCTCTGCAAAACAAGTTCCACATACAACCGTAGAGAGAATAATATTTCCACAATTCCAATCTGCTGACACGTTTTGACAGCATGACATCATGCCATGGCCCGGCCATTATTCGAACCGTTTTTCTCAGTCAGCTCCGCGCGTAACACGAGGCGGTTTTCTTGACACGTCTTGTCGAAGCAGAGGTCGTGTCCCCTTTATTACGGGATTGTCATCAATACGGACGTGGGTAATCCAACCGTGCCTATTGGTAGGACTCCTAGATCTTAGGCAAGTCCCAAACGGCCACGAGGAGGACGCTTGATATTCACCCTCTTTATAAAGGGGACAAGGCTTTTTCTTTTTTCCCTCTCATGCTCAATCAAATCCTTCCCCCGCCTTGAGTTCTAACACCCAAAACTCAGTTCAGGTGCTTCAGACCTTCAACTATGTCCGGATCCAACCTTCAAGGTCGGTGGATGCCTTCCTCCGTCACAGAGGAGGACATCAAGAAGTTGAGAGAGGCCAGATATCTGACCGCCGAAATTTCGCATCGGCTGCCCGCCCGAGGGCAGGTCGTCCCTACTCCTGAACCCAACGAGAGCGCCGTGTTCATCTCCCACTTCCTCCGAGGACTAGGCCACGCTCTGGATCCCTTTGTTAGGGGTCTTATGTTCTATTATGGGATAGATTTTCACGATCTGGCCCCGGATTCCCTTCTTCACATCTCGTCATCTATTGTCGTATGTGAGGCCTTCCTCCGCATTACCCCTCACTTCAGCCTGTGGCTCCAGACCTTCGATGTGAAGCCGAAGATGATCGAGGGGCAGCACGCAGCGTGCGGAGGCGCTTTAATAAGCAAAATCGCTGACGCTCCATGGCCTGAGGGTTGCTTCCCAAAGGTGTCCGGATTGTGGCAGCGGGAGTGGTTCTACATCACAGCTCCCCAAAGTGCCAAGTGGGTAGCTGCCCCCACCTTTCACTCAGGCCCCCCACCATAATTGATGTCATGGATCGGCAGGGGGCTGAGCTGGGGTCCAGCCAAGGACGAGCCAATACTGCAAAGCCATATTCGAGATCTCTTCGAGAGAGATTTCAGTCTGGTTATGGTAGTGCAAGTTATGCTAGTCCGTCGAATCCAGCCTTGCAAACGTCGGCCCCTTCACATGTGGGAATTCAACCCGGAAGGACCACGAGCTATTCAACATTTCCTCGGCATGACGCCCGAGGAGATGTACAAATTGTTCTTCGGACCACAAATAATGTGTCCGGACATCACTGAGGATGCAGGCCTAAGCTGCAATCGCCCGGATGCCCAAGTAAGTAGCCCCGCATCCGAACACACTGTCTGTTTATTTATCGCAACGTCGCCCTAAAAAAGCCGCTTTTTGACCAGGATTGGATAGCGAAGGCAAAGTTGATCAGCTGTCCGGCCCCCCTCCCTGAGACCTCACCAAATCCCGTGCTAACCAGGATGCTGGAGATCATGCCTTATCAAGCGCCCTCGGGAGAAGATAAAGGGGGAACAAGGAGGCTAGCGCCTCCGCGAAGGAGGTTAGCCGGGGAGGAGGGACTGAAACTTCCTCTCCCCAGGGAAGGAAGAGGACCGCCTCCGAGGACCCGGAGACAATGGTCTCTAAACGGGGGAAGAAATCTTCGCCAGAGGGTCCTGCCTCGGGGGCTACCCCGGCCGCACTATGCCCTCAAGGGGATCAGCCCTCCACCGAGCTGTAAGTAAAAGGGTACTTAATAATGAAAATATCTTGCTTTTCTTCTGAGGAAAATAACCGAGGCATTTATCTTGTAGTTCGGATCTTAGCCCTTCTCAGCAGAGCTCGTCTTCAGGGGATCTTCTTCCAGAGATGATGGAGAGCAAAACGCCTCCTCCTGCCATACCGCCTCATGAGTCGGGCGACCCCGAGGTGTCGTCGCGAAGGGTTTCTCCTGATCTGGCAAGGCTAGAAGGTAATCCTATGGCCACCCGAAGTTCTCAGTATCTGGCTCTTGAAGAGGGCAATCGAAAGAGTCTGGCATCGTCTGGTGTACGGTCGGACGTACTGAGGGATCTGCTAGAGCAAGCGGCTATCTCGGAAGAGCACCGCACGTTGATGGGTACGGTGATTGAAAGGATTTCGTCCGCCGAAAGCGGGTTGCATGAAGCCTTTATGAGTCTACTGACGGATTTTGAGGTACGTGAAATGATGTACATTTTTTACAGTACCGCACATTTTTAAATGTGCCCTATGTAGATAGTAGCCCCTGAGACTCTGGTTGTCGTCAAAAACGGCGGCAAACAGAGGATCGTAGTCCCAGGTAATAACCAGACCGCCTTTATGTGCAGGTGGTTGAAGCTCCAGTGGCTAGCCGGACTGATGGGTTTGTCGAACTAAGGCGGCAATTGGATGCGGCAGACGCCGACATCGTGCTTGTTAACAAGCGGCTTGACGAGGCATAGGGTAAGTGATTTTTCTGGTGATTGTCACATAATAAGAGCAGCATGATGCCAGTATCTTTAATATGTTGTGACTGCAGATGGAGCTGCCACCGTGGAGACCCTTCGGGCGGAGCTTGCCCAAGCCAGGGAGCAAGCAAGGAGTAGCAATGTGGCCGCTTTAAACGCGGCCGAAGAGTTAAGGGACGAATAGGCTGCGCATTACGAGAGCAAAGAAAAATAGCCAAGATGGTTGTAGAGTTAAAAGATGATGCCGACCGTTACCAGCTTCTTGAAGAAGAAAACCGGGCAAAGGCGACGGACCTGGAAAAGGCCCGAGTGGCTGCCAAGGAAGCCCGCTCCAAAATTAGAGCGATGAAGGAGGAGCTGCATCAAGCTACGGATATTGTATCAGGGAAGCCCTTCTTGTTGCAGACTAAGTTCGGGGATCCGAAGTATGTACCTCTGGACCGGCTATGGAGTTCTGCGGACGCCTACGTGGATTTGGCTGCAAGTGCTACTGATGCGGCCGAGTACTTCAAGGATCGGAAAGATCACGAAGTGGAAAAACTGTTTTGGTCACAATTTCATGCTCCAACCCGTCCGCTGCTGTTGAATGAGCAAATGGCCGAGTGGGCCGAGCTCCATAGATTATCCGGACTTGCCATGAGGTCTGTTGTGGATCATCTGTGGCCGGGAGGGCCAAGGCCGAATAGCTACTTTAGCTTAGTGCAACAGTTCCTTGGTGCTGTGCCACGCATCGATGTTGTAAAGAGGTCGGTGTGCATAGAAGGCTCGCGGATGGCCCTTGCCCGTGTCAAAACATACTGGACGGAGATGGATGCCACCACCGTTGCGGCACAGGGCTCGGCCATAGGCCGAGTGGCTGCTGAACACTACTTTGAAGAAGTTCTTGAAGGCGCTCGTTTGATAGAGGCTCGGTGCTCAAAGAATATTATGTTTAAGTGACATGTATTCCAATTGTAAAAACAATGTTTTATTGAGTTTATCAAGGCTATATTTATACTTTTGCCCGAAAGTACTATGATGCCTCATGTGCGGCCATTTATGTATATATGTATATAACCTGAAAGATGGCAGTCGTCGGCTTCAGCCCCCACGCATATAATGCGGGGGTGTTCGCAGAAGACGCATGTTCACACTTGATCCAATGTCTTGGTCCATTAAGGAGGTGATAGCGCAGCGAACTAGGCAATCGGACTATAATGCTTTAACACTTTCACTTAGCCAGAGGAGTTTGACAGTGGGACTACTATATAGCCCCTGGTGACTCCGCACTCATCCGAATTCGGGGCGCGTACATGCCTGGCCGGGAAACGTCCCTTCGTTAAGGCGGAGGAATCCCGAAGATTCCGCTAGGTCATCGAGTGGTTGACCAGTCTCACGCTATATCATGACAGTCAGTTTTCGGCTTTCTCTACTAAGGTGCTCATCCGGATGAACCAGGGCACAATCGCAGTAGTTCTCCTGGTGCCGCCTTAGCCGATAGAGCGGAACGTAAGGCAGCAAAACACAGGAGCCAGGCAAACCCAACATTTGACCAAAGACATGATACGGAGTTGATGCATATAAGGCCAAACTCGCGACGCCAAACACTCCCTAAGGTATTCGGTCTTTATGATGTAAACCGGGCTTAAACAGTGCCCTTTGTAATAAGCCCCTGGTATCCAGATACGTGCAATATTCTGACGTGGCCACATGCCAATACGTCAGCATCCTTCTCAATTGTACTGAGAATTCAGGGGATGTGTATCAACAAGAGACAGTAAAAAAGGTTTACGCAGGGTCTTAATCTAAAAAGAATCCTTGGAATGGGTCCCTGCTGCACGTCTGCGCTTGGGTCTCCGTTGTGTCGTATCCTAGACGGGTGTAGCACGATGGTCATCTATAAAAGAGAGGAACTTAGTTGAAAAGTTGTCGTGCAAAAAGGTAGGTTATACTAAATAAACCATGTACAGTTCAAGATGAGTAAAGTTGATCCTAATTGTCACTTGTTTACACGCGTTGAGCCCCTTGTATTGTTATAGGGGTATAGCCATCAAACCTGTATCAATTATATATAGCTGCACCGGACTCGTCTAACCATGTCCGTGGTCTTAACGACCTGTCAGATGCTCTAGTTGGTGAGGCCGTCTAGTGTGCGGCTGCCAAGGCGGCCGCACGGTCTTCCGCGTGCAAGGAGCGCTCAATATTTCCATTTACTGTAATGATGCCACGTGGACCAGACATCTTAAGCATGAGAGAAGCGTAATGCAGTATTGTGTTAAAGCGAGCAAAAGCTTCGCGTCCGAGTAGTGCTTGATAGCCACTTTGGAACGGAGCGATGTGAAAGGTTAAATTTTCGCTGCGGAAGTTGTCGGGAAAGCCGAATATAACCTCTAGTAGCAGGGAGCCCGTGCAATGGGCTTCTGGGCCTGGCGTTACTCCTTTAAAGGTAGTATTGCTATGGCTGATTTTTGTTGGGTCTATCCCCATTTTGCGGACTGTGTCTTGATATATCAGGTTTAAACTACTACCGCCGTCCATCAGGACTCGTGTGAAGTGGTATCCGTCAATTATCGGGTCTAACACCAAGGCATCCCATCCTGCATGTTGGATACTTGTCGAGTAATCCCGATGGTCAAAGGTGATCGGTTGGGATCACCAGTGGCAGAACTCCACGGTGATAGGCCCTGGGCATGTGTCTCTAGGAGTGCTGCTTTGTTTCTCCCCTTTATCACGTGTAACACATTTACTATTTTCACTTCTGGTGGGAATTTCTTCTGTTCCCCAGTGCTTTGCTTGCGAGGCTCGTCCTCGTCTTCGCTTGGTGTATCCTGCCCCTTGTGTTCGGCGTTGAGCTTGCCGGACTGCTTGAAGACCCAACATTCTCTATGGGTATGATTTGCAGGTTTATCGGGGGTGCTGTGGATCTGACATACTTTGTTCAGAATCTTGTTTAGGCTGGACAGTTCGTCTCTGTTGCCTTTGGAGGGTAACTTTTGCTGATCTGGCCGAGAGCTTCTGAATCCGGCGTTTACCGCCGTGCTCTTCGGGCTGTCTTCTTTATTTCGGCGCTTGTTTTTGCTGCGTCGTGGCTTCCCGTTTCCGTCTGACTTCGGATGTACTTGGGTCGCTGGTGCTACATCGAGCTAACCAGTTGTCCTCGCCCGCGCAAAAGCGGGTCATGAGGCTTGTTAATGCTGCCATTGTTCTCGGCTTTTCTTGGCCGAGGTGTCTGGCAAGCCATTCGTCTCGAACGCTGTGCTTGAAAGCTGCTAAGGCTTCGGCGTCCGGATAGTCGACTATTTGGTTCTTTTTAGTGAGAAACATGTTCCAAAGCTTTCGGGCTGACTCTCCGGGCTGTTGAGTTATATGACTTAAATCGTCTGCATCCGGTGGTCGGACATAGGTCCCTTGAAAATTTGCCCGAAAAGCCTCCTCGAGCTCTTCCTAGCTTCCAATGGAGTTTTCGGGGAGGCTTTTAAGCCAGTGCCGAGCTGGCCCTTTGAGCTTGAGGGGTAAGTACTTGATGGCGTGGAGATCGTCTCCTCGAGCCATGTGGATATGGAGGATGTAGTCCTCAATCCAGACCCCGGGGTCTGTCGTTCCGTCGTACGCCTCTATGTTTACGGGTTTGAATCCCTCTGGGAATTCATGGTCCAGCACCTCATCGGTGAAACATAGGGGGTGTGCGGCACCCCTGTATTTGGGTGTACCGTGGTGTTCGGATTTTTGTTGTGTTGCATTACGTGCTGGAGCGCGCTTGCTTGGCCCGTAGATGGATCTGGTTGCACCGTCCTTTTGATGCGAGCCCTCACGTGGATCGCGTACTGGCTTGTGTGCGGCGTCGTCTGCCGCTCTATGTTGGCCACGAGGTCGTCTATCCGACCGGATGGCTGTTTTGTTTTTTGATTGCGGGGGATCTAAGGCCTCCTCATCGAATTCAGGTAGCAGCTTTCGCTTCGGGTAGCTCTTTGTGTGGCGACTATCGCCATACTTTGCTGCAGTGTTGAGTACTTCACTCCATCTAATTTTGAGTGTGTCTTGTGCAGCCCCGAGCCTTTGCTTCTGCTTTTTCAGACTCCTCGTAGTGGCAACAAGCCTTTGATGGGTATTCTGTTGCTCCGGGTGCCTGTCCGGTGTGATGTCATCCGGACTGTTATCTTCGCCGGAGTCGGGTTGTTCGGTTTGATTCTCCGTGTTGTCGTGGTCGGGCGGTGGTTCAATGCCATGTTTGTTGTCCGCTGGCTCACCCTACTCTATCGTTGGGTCTATATGATCGTTGTTTCTGCTGAGGCAGGATTTGGAGCGGCGCTTACGCCGCCGCTTTGACTGCTTCTCGAGGGAACGATCGCTGCATCCTTTCATTCCTTGTCGTCGTTTTCTTTGGGTATGTCCACCATGTATACATCATATGATGAAGTGGGCGTCCAGTGCCCTGTGGGCAGTGGCTCCTGTTCGTCTCCTGCATCGTCGTCCATACTGTCGATGTCTTCAGAGTCGAAGGCAAGCATGTCGGTCAAATCGTCGACGGTGGCTACTAAGTGGGTGGTGGGTGGGCGGCGAATTTCTTCGTCGTCCGCATCCCAATTTGGCCGGCCATAGTTCGGCCAGGACTCTCCTGACAAGGAGAGAGACCTTAATGAGTTCAGTATGTCACCAAAGGGCGAGTGCTGAAAGATATCCACGGAGGTGAACTCCATGATCGGCGCCCAATTGGATTCGATAGGCACGGGCGCAGGCGGTTCGGAGTCCGTGGCCGGGGAAGAATCCGGCAGTTCGGCGTCACGGCTCTCGTGAAGGGTAAGGTCGATACTTGGCTTGATCGCCGCTGAGAATGCGGCCTCCGTGGCAGGGTCTATCCACCCGTCCATGGATGGCGCAATTGGCTGAATTGAGGGTCGGAGCGGTTGCCGGTGCGGTCTCCTGAACAATGTCCGATGGTAGAGCTAAATCATGCTCATCGTGATCGTGTGGCGCACTTGGCAGGGGCTCGAATCCATCGAAGATCAAGTCTCCGCGGATGTGGGCCGTGTAGTTTAAGCTTCCAAACCTGACCTGGTGGCCAGGGGCGTAACTCTCGATCTGCTCCAGATGGCCAAGCGAGTTGGCCCGCGGTGCGAAGCCGCCGAATACAAAGATATGCCCGGGGAGAAAAGTCTCACCCTGGACTGCATCGCTATTGATGATCGAAGGAGCCATCAAGCCTAACGATGACAACACAGAGGAATTCTCAATGAAAGCACCAATGTCGGTGTCAAAACCGGCGGATCTCGGGTAGGGGGTCCCGAACTGTGCATCTAGGCGGATGGTAACAGGAGGCGGGTGACACGATGTTTACCCAGGTTCGGGCCCTCTTGATGGAGGTAATACCCTACGTCCTGCTTGATTGTTCTTGATAATATGAGTAGTACAAGAGTTGATCTACCACGAGATCGAAGAGGCTAAACCCTAGAAGCTAGCCTATGGTATGATTGTTGTTGTTGGTCCTACGGACTAAACCCTCCGGTTTATATAGACACCGGAGGGGGCTAGGGTTACACAGAGTTGGTTACAAGGAAGGAGATCTACATATCCGTATTGCCAAGCTTGCCTTCCACGCCAAGGAGAGTCCCATCCGGACACAGGACGAGGTCTTCAATCTTGTATCTTCATAGTCTAACAGTCCGGCCAAAGGATATAATCCGGCTGTCCGGATACCCCCTAATCCAGGACTCCCTCAGTGCCCGTCCCCAATGCCAACCCAGAAGAACAAGTGGGCTAACACCACCACCCAGGTTGAGGCCGAGGTTGCTCGTATGGATGTGGATGAGCATGAGTTTGAGGAGGAGGCTGAGGACAGTTCTGAGGGGTATGTACCTCCCTCTTCTGAGCCATCTTGGGATAAGAAGCTCAAGGCCAAGATGAAGGCTTTGTTCTGCATGTAGGACAAGAGAGAGTATAAAGCTCATGTGAACGCCAAGATGGCTCGTCGTCGCGACAAGGCTATTATGAGGCAGGTTGGTCTTGAGGTTGAGAGTGGCTTCGAGGAGAGGATCACGGATGAGGAACCATGGACCAGACAGCATTGCCAGTGGAGTGAGTCTGAGGAGGATACTGGAGTTCGCTCTTCATCCCGTGTTGTAGAGGAGTCTAAGGAGGAGGAACATGACTGGTGATGCCTTGGAGTTCTACCACCGCATGTGTCGTAGGTGTCCTCTCTGCCTTTTTGGTGTCTCGATGCCAAAGGGGGAGAGAGGTGTAGGATTTGCGAGTCTTGTGTCTCTTTGCTTTCGTTCTGTTGAACCTTCGTTTCTTTAGTTTGTTGGTTTGTGGTTGTGTTCGTGTGAGACCAGGAGACTATCATATGGTGTGAGACATATTCCCTCAAGCTTATCTTATTGTCTAGTATGTTTAGTAGATTGTGAGCTTATGTTATCTTGTACCCCTTACTTCATGCTCACTTACTTTACCTTGCCTTCATGCTTAGTGTCACTTATATTGTTGCAAGTTTTGCCTTGTCTATAAAATATAGGGGGAGTGTTGATCCTAGTATGTGTGTCGTGCAGTCCAAAGCATATCTATAGAATGCACACATCTATGGGGGCTGTCTATATTTTATAGATGTTGGGTTTGCTTATGTTCATTTTATATCCTTACGTGCAAATCTCGTATTGTCATCACTCCACCAAAAAGGGGGAGATTGTAAGGGCATATTTCTCCCTATGTGGTTTTGGTGATTGATGACAATGCATTTGCGGATTAATTGTGTGCATTGAGCATTTCAGATATCTCATGTCTAGGCACAAAACGATTCGGTGCCCCTCGGAGCCTATCAAAGACGGCGGTTTTCTACGTTTCTTTTTGGTGGATTTGAGTCGTAGGAAAGCCGTACTATTAAAAGAGGGTCTGCTTCAGAAAGGTTGGGGTGAAATCAACACATACATATCTGTTCCTTTGCACCACGTTTCCTTCACTTCTTTGGAGCACTGTTCGTTTATCCTTGTCGCTGCGAGATGAAGGCCTCCAAGTGCACTAGGTTCTGTGGCGTGCGGTAGTACTGCTCAAGGGAGCAGTAGTACCGCAGGGGCCCGCGATAGTACCGCGCCATGCAATAGTACCGCTCCTCGCGACCGGTAGTACCGCTGCCTCTAGCCCAAAACGCTGGCGCACGCGGAAGTAGGTGCAAAAGTAATTTTTTACTTCCGCCCCTATGCGGTAGTACCACTCCCTGCGAGCGGTAGTACTGTGCTAGATTTTCGCACGTCCCAAACTCAGCGGAAGTAGTCACGGATGAAATTTATTTAGTCTGTGCCCTTTCCCAGCCCAGTTGAGCCCTGCCCTGCAGTAGTACCGCAGGGGCGTGCGGTTCTACCGCTCATTACCTAGTGCAACAGGACCTCACCTGGCTTCTACCGCATGAGCGGTAGTACCGCACTAGGGAGCGGTAGTACCGTAGAGCCTTGCGGTAGTACCACGTCTCGCGGGCTCAGTGGGTAGGTAACGGTTGGATCTTGTCCCCCACTATATAAAGGGGGTCTTCTTCCCCAAGAAGACTACCTCTTCCCTCCCCAAGCTCCATTTTCGTCCGATCTCTCTCCCTAGCCAATCAAACTTGTTGATTTTCTAGGGATTGGTTGAGAAGGCCCCGATCTACACTTCCATCAAGATAAATTTGATTCCCCCACTAATCCCTTGCGGATCTTGTTACTCTTGGGTGTTTGAGCACCCTAAACGGTTGAGGTCACTGCGGAGCCATATTCCATTGTGGTGAAGCTTCGTGATGCCGTTGGGGGCCTCCGATTAAGTTGTGGAGATTGCCCCAACCTTATTTGTAAAGGTTCGGTCGCCGCCTTTAAGGCATCAATAGTGGAATCACGGCATCTCGCATTGTGTGAGGGCGTGAGGAGAATAAGGTGGCCCTAGTGGCTTCTTGGGGAGCATTGTGCCTCCACACCGCTCCAACGGAGACGTACTTCCTCTCAAATGGAAGGAACTTCGGTAACACACCCTCGTCTCTACCGGCTCCACTCTTGGTTATCTCTTACCTTTACTTGTGCAAACTTATATTGTGTTGTATCCCTTGCTTGCTTGTGTGCTTGTTGTTGTTGCATCATATAGGTTGCTCACCTAGTTGCATATCTAGACAACCTACTTTTATGCAAAGTTTAATTTGGTAAAGAAAAGCTAAAAATTGTTGGTTGCCTATTCAACCCCCCCCCCCTCTAGTCAACTATATCGATCCTTTCATGCGTCAAGGGAGGTTTTCATTCAAAAGGTACTACCAGCTATTCAAGCAGTTTGGCCTCAAGAGCTCGCTGGTGAGACTATATGGATCCAGCAAGACAATGCCCCCTCACATGTCCCAAGTAATGACCCGGGTTTTCTTAATGTTGTTGCCCAAACTGGGCTTGATATTCACCTCATGCAACAGCCTGTGAACTCACCGGATATGAACGCTCTAGACCTTGGCCTATTTTCTTCACTACAGTCCTATGTCAGATAGGCTAGTTTCTAATAATTTAGATGAGCTAATCAATAGTCAAAGTAATTTTCATGACAAATCTGTTCAACAAAATTGATAAGCTAGAAGTCCATCATCTGATGACTTGAAATAGCTAGAGACAGAAAATATAATCACCACTTTAGAGACCAGGACTCATTCATCAAGAAAACACCTTATTTATGCAACAGATCACCCATAGTCATGTTTGTCATTTAACCACCACAGATTGTTCATACTAAATGGACGTTGATGCTCCCTTTGAGACTCTTTGGAAGGTAATTTTTTTGGATTAGTGGCACTAATAATAGCACGGCACCCCATTTCCCTAGTAGATTTCCTAAAGTTAAACATAGTCCCCACGTTCTGTCCACACCTTTTCTTTGCCCTTTCCCGCCAGCAATCCCCATAAATACTCCCCGCCGACCAACGGATGCTAGGCTCAACACGCCGAGGAAAGCGCCCCTGATCGAGTTCCCCAACCGGGATTGGTTGCCATCCATGGATGCCCTGCAGACGCAACACGCCGCCGCGGCAGCGTCGCCGGCGGCGAGGCGCCTCCGAGGAGGAGGAGCTGCGCCGGGGAGGGTGGAGTTCGGACGGCCGCGGCGCCGCGGCAGCGCGAGGGACGTCCTGAGCGTCGCCGGGCCCGGCCGCTTCTCCGGCCAGGCCGCCGGCGCCGTCGGCGGCGGCGGCAGCAAGAACAGCCTCGAGGTGGTGGTGGTGCTTAATTGCAGAATGTGCTTCAACTAATTAAGGCGCGAATTATTTTGACGGTTGGAACGCTGCGTGCATGGTGTCAGGTGGAGGACGTGGGCGCGGTGCGGCTGTTCGTGGGCCTGCCGATCAACTCGGTGACGGACGGCGCGACGGTGAACAGCGCCAGGGGCATCGAGGCCGGGATGCGCGCCGTGAAGCTGCTGGGCGTGGACGGCGTGGAGCTGCAGGTGTTCTGGTCCGTGGTGCAGCCGGAGTCGCCGGACAAGTTCTCGTGGGCCGGGTACCGCGCCGTGGCCGACATGGCCCGCGACGAGGGCCTCAGCCTCCGCGTCTCCCTCCGCATCCACGGCTCGCCGGGCGGCAGCGTCCCCAAGCTCCCGTCCTGGGTCGGCGCCGCCGCCGCCAAGGACCGCGACATCCTCTTCACCGACGGCGCCGGCGGCCGCCACGAGGACTGCCTCTCCTTCGCCGTCGACGAGCTCCCCGTGCTCGCCGGCATGTCCCCCCTCCAGCGCTACGAGGCCTTCTTCCGCAGCTTCGTCGACGCCTTCGACGACCTCTTCGAGTCCACCATCACGGTGCGTATCTCAAGATGGCATGCCAATGCCTCCGTTTTGTCATGCATTTTGAACTGTTAAAGACGATCGATGGTGCTCAGGACGTGACGGTGGGGCTGGGGCCGAACGGCGAGCTCCGGTACCCGTCGTACCCGCCGGGGAGCGACGTGACGCAGTTCATCGGCGTGGGCGAGTTCCAGTGCTACGACAAGTACATGCTGTCGCAGCTGAAGCAGCACGCGGAGGCGCTGGGCAACCCGCTGTGGGGCCTCTCCGGCCCGCACGACGCGCCGGGGTACAACGAGTCTCCGGACTCGAGCGAGTTCTTCCGCGACCACGGCTCGTGGGACAGCCCCTACGGCGACTTCTTCCTCTCCTGGTACGCCGGGAAGCTCCTCAGCCACGGCGACCGCGTGCTCGGCATGGCGAGCCGCGTCTTCGGCAGCAAGCCGGTGGAGCTGTCGGCCAAGGTGCCGTTCATGCACTGGTGGCACGGCGCGGCGTCGCGGCCGGCGGAGGCGGTGGCGGGGTTCTACAAGAGCAACAAGAAGAACGGGTACAGCCCGGTGGCCAAGGTGTTCGCGCAGCACGGGTGCACCATGGTGGTGCCCGGCATGGACGTGTGCATGAACAAGCAGCAGCGGAACACGGGGTCCAGCCCGGACAAGCTGCTGGTGCAGATCAAGAACGCCTGCCGGCGGCACGGCGCGCGCATCGCCGGCGAGAACGCGTCGCTGGTGATGACGCACACCAGCAGCTTCTCGCGGATCAAGAGCAACATCGTCACCGTGGAGCGGATGCGGCCGTCCTTCTTCACCTACAGGCGGATGGGGGCCGAGTTCTTCTCGCCGGAGCACTGGCCGCCCTTCATGGAGTTCGTGCGCACCGTCGTCTGCGGCGAGTGGGACGAGGACGACGAGATGGCCGCCTCCGTCTCCACCTACGACGAGCTGCCGCAGCCAGTTTGACGCCTTCTTCGTTTGATTGGTTCATGGTTACCTTGATCATCCATCAGCCCAGATGAGATGAGATATGAGATATGAATATATGATCCGATCCAATTATTAATAATTGGATCGAGAGTTCAAGTGTATATGAATTTCATACTTTTCTTCATTTGATGAGGCTGCTGTATTATGGTTATACTGTCTCAAGATGAGACTTTTTTCATGATAACTAACAAGATATAGGTCACTGCAAATGCAAATGCAAATTTGTCAACTGATGTTGGAATTGTCATGGGTCGTGTTAATTCAGCTCCCAGTTTTCCCGGCATCCATATCATTCAAAATTGTAATTACCGCCACTGAATTTACAGTGAACCGAACTGCATCCCGGTTTGACAAAATTCTCTAACCTTGCTGTTAAAAAACTGTTTCCAGATAGCCATAAAACATTACAAATATTTCTATAATCGACAACTCAATGAGGTTGCTGGGTAACCGCAAACACGAAACACAAAAATAACTTGTTTTGTCATCTGCGACGAACCAGGTAGAAAATCATGCTTCTACCAGGGTATTTCCAATACACATACAACTGGAGCAAAGAAAATTGACTTTATCAGGAACAAATTTAACCACACCCAGCTAGACTGATATTTACATTATGATATCATTTGACAGGATATCAAGCTCTACAACAACCTCTCCTCCCTCCGGCTTCTCATATCGAGCATCAAATTCTGGATTATGCCAGCAACTCCCTTCTACATTCTATTGGTTGTTCGACACCTGCAGGTAAAATGATGCTTCAAAGTCAGGTTTAATATAATGTATTTGTCAGGTAGGTGACACAATCTGCAGGTCGGGTATGCTTAACACCCAGCAAAAATGCTGGATTGAAGCTAACTCTTCTTGCGTCTGAAGGTCTCCAGAAGTTCGAAGCAGCTCGGATAAGAGTGTGACCAACTTCCAGATGTACCATTCACATATGATTCATCATCAAATTGTTCGTTTGATCGGCATGTCAGTAAACATGACACAAACAAGAAACTAAGAGACGCACCTCTTCATTCGCGCGCTAATTTGGTGTCGAAGCTGCTGAGGCAGATCGCAAATGCCTGAAACGCCGATACCGGGTAACGGTAGTCGAGTGTGAACAAGTCCTTCCCAATCTTACCAAACTGGAGGGTGGTGTCGTCATTCTCCTCGTTAGCTGGAGCACTCTCATCTGAAGCCACCAGCTGAAAGTTCTTCACTGATGCAACCGTCACCCGTCCGTGGAAGTTGAGGCACCAGCACCGCAGATGTTCGTGCCACCTGGGGGACTTGTTCTTAAGCACCAGCTTACTTTCCACTTGACTGGATAATGGGGTAATTGAGCTATCCATTCGAGATGATTTGGGATTGAAGAAAGGAAACGCAGTCTGCGTTGGAGCTGTGCCTCCATGTTCAATTGCTGATACAGGGATAGAATCCATGATACAGTTCATCCTTCTTGGGCCCCTACAACAAGCAAATATGCCTCAACATAATTAGTCTCTTAGTGATGCTTCTTACATGACGAAATTTACACTACTTACATGACAAAATTAGCTAGTGTCATGTGGTTTCGTTTCTTTGAAATGGAACCAGGGGCGAGGCCCCTGTTGATCAGAAATAAATAGTTAGTGGTGCTTCATACCTGATGTAATTACACTACTACAGTGATTAAGTTAGTTAGTGTTGCTTCATATGTGACATAATTACACTACTTATACATGATCAAATTAGTTAGTGCGGCTTCCTACATGATAATTTTGCTTACCCACTACCAAGACATGAAGTCTAAACCAGATTTTGCAAGATTTTGTATATTTCAGGTGAAATCACACTAAAGCAGCCCTCCCTCCTATGGTAATCCAGAAAACATCATTATTCCACTGTGGTTTTGGATCTGCTGATTTTCAGAAATTATAGTGCACTTAAATAACATCGCTATTTCTCTTCATAAAAAAATATAATGCATTTGGATAACATCGTTATCCACTGTGGCTTTGGAACTGCTGGTTTTCAGAAATGGAAATTCATTTAAAGTTTGTAAAAAGTAAGGTTGTTATCAGCACTGCAAATAGTAGTTATGGTCAGGGGTTACGGTGTTCTCAACATTTTTGGTCAGTAAATGGATTTGTATGCAAATAATGGCATATGGTCTCCAGAAAATATACAAAAATATGTGCGCACATATAATTTACGTAATGGAAGGGTTACCGCATAAGATTGCATACCTAGATCCCAAAACATTCACTTCATAATTAATTTGTATAACTGGATAGTCGCCAGCAGGCCATCTCTTTGGAACCACAGGTCCAGCATGAGGTGGATGCGCATCATAGACAGTAAACTTCGTTCTCAAGAAATTCGATCTGTCCAGTAAAGAGGAAATGTTACTAAATAGGTTTCTGTGCTTCAACATGCGATTTTGATCTTATGTATGTCGCTGAAGGAACTAAGGAAACTCGTAATTTTCAGATATAAATGTCAAAGGATCACCTTAACTTGCCAACGCAGGTTTGACTCCCCTTTGACATATCAGTCTTGTCAAGTGAAATTAGATATTCGGTGCATGTTGGCCTATGGTATTTGCGTGCAGCAAGTAGGAACTTCCCAGCATCAGCTAGTGCTGCACAAAGGAAAAGAAAAACCGTTCATGAACTAGTTAAGTAAAATCCAGACTGCATATGCCCAATGAGAAACGCATACAATCGGTCAGTCCAATGTAGAGGAAATATGTCTGAGTAGCTCGGTGCCTCCGAATGAAACATTTGATGGGAGCATCTCTTGGTCCAGGCTACATGTTAGAGAGGGTAAAGGTAAGTTCAAAGCAAACAAATCTACCAACAAAGCCACATGGTTTATAAAACTTGAATTAGACACCACTGTTCTAAAAATGACAGTCAACTACATCTGACAACATAGCTTTCCTATTAAACCCGTTTGACAATGACCGTTCGAACTGAATAACAGTTGACATTCGAAGTTTCATACTACTAAACCAACTCCTGATTGACCCAGCCAAACAACCAGTCATTATTTACTAATCTGACTTTTCAAGCTTGTTCCAAATACGGACGTATTTCTCGGTCTCAACTACTTTCAGGATTAAAAATAGAAAATAGAACAAACATGACAGAGTAGATGCTACCCAGCCTGAGAACTCTTTTGCACACAGACCTTTCTTTGACGCCTTCCAATCAGGAAAAAAGAAGGGTCGCTACGTTGCGTGAAATGGTGGACATCAAAAGGCACTCACACAATTCTAAGAAAGAAAAAGTGAACACAATCGCCATTATTGAAGTTTGCCAAAAATAGACGTTTCATCGACTAATTGCTCTTGAATTGCTACTAGACAATAGACAATCTCATCAACAGAGAAAAACTTTGGTGACTAATCTGAGAACTTGATATGAACACCAGGCTGCCATGGAGTAGCAGCTGAATGAACAGCAGGGATGGCGATGAGGGGGAGAGAGGGATTCAGAGTTGCGGGGAGCGGCTACCTGCTTGAGAGAGATGGGGAAGGTGAGCCTGCCGGACACCTCGGGGACGCGGACGATCTCCCGGACGACGCCCCGCCAGGTCCGGCAGACGCCGGCGCACGCCACCACGTCGCGGCGGCGCGGCCAGCGCGGCTCCGACGCCTCGACCCGCGCCAGCACCTCCCGCAGGAGCTCCGGCGGCAGCTCCGCCCAGCAGCAGCCCTGCCGCGCGGCCTCCTCCCCCGGCGGCGCCACCGCCGCCACCCGCCGGACGCCGCGCGCCGACGACGGCAGCGGGCGGCGCCGGGCGATGGCGTCCACCTCGCCCCTCATCTCCCGGACCATGCTCCTGAAAGGCATCGCCTTCTCCGCCCGCCCCCCGGCGGCCAAATCCGCCCGATCCCCCGCCGAATCCTGCCAAGAAACCGCGGCTCCAAACAAAACAACCAAGGCCGGCGCAGAAAAGGTGCCGCTGGGATGTCAACGGATCGCAATTCTCTGCAGCGGCGGCATCAGTGTGGTATGGACGGATGTGGGTGGGAGACGGTGGTGCTGCCTTTGGGTAGCGGCTTGGTGATATGCGTGGAGGGAGACGGGGACAAGGGATGTGGAGCAGTGAGGGAAGGAACAAGAATGCTCTACAAACAAATTTGTGGTGTGCCCAGGTGGTTCTGGTAGGAGAAAGTTGTTTATGGCAGTTTCTTCCCATGGCTTACCTGGTCAAATATAGTACTGCCAAGGTTCTGTAAGATAAGACCATTTCTTATTTCTTTCTTTTTTGCGGGAAAAGATAAGCCCATTTTCATGTCAAAAAAAAAAAGGTAAGACATCTTCCTTTTCTTTTTTTTTTCTTTTTTGTTGTTGGAAATTTCCGTTTCTTTATGAAGAGATGAGATCATTTTCCTTTGCTGAAAAAATGTGAGAGAAGAGGGAGGCAAACCACGCACATATACACTTTCATGTGAATGCACACACGTGCAGCCTACCCCGTATGAGCATATTTGAGAGACTGAGTCAACGGATCTTGATATTGACAAAGTCACCACAAACGTCTCGTCACCTCGTACTAAAAGAATATCTTGACTTTATGAGACGTGCATGTGTCGAAAAACACGGTGTTTAATTTCTGGTGGGCTAGTGGATACATCCACCCTCCTAACCATCCAGCATCCAGATTTCGATCTCTCATCGTCTCCACCATCCTTTCCATACATCACGCGTTGGGAGGATTACGTTTCTTTCGTTTTAGGACCGTGTGTATTGTTGATTTTTATTACCTCTTTGCGTTGGAGGTGCTGTCACACAAGAGTAATACAATCCTCATGGCTCCATCCGCGTCTTTGTTGTACTATGACAAAAAAGTGGTGTCAAGTTTGTTTTGGTACATGGGTTCGGCAACCTATGTTGCAAGGGAAGTGTCCTGGTCAGAGTATATTACGGTTTGGCAACCTATGTTGCAAGAGAGGGTGTCCTGGTCAGAGCGCATCCAATGATGTATATACTTGTCACCTATCGGGGTCCACGACACGAAACCGTTAATGTTAGTTCAGTTTTTACCTTTTTCTTCTACAATAGGCACGGAGAAACGTCGCAAAAGGTGGAGCTACGAGGGACCATTTCGGATGACCATGATGTAAACTTTTGGTCTTACCGACAACCTTTGTTGTTCATACTTACCCCTTCGTAAAACGTTTTTGTAAGGTATGCTAGCTTACAAAAACATCTTAAATTGTGGGACGGGGAGTATTACTTTATCTTCAATCCGATATGCACATGATACGATTATTAAGTACTACCTCTGTTCACTAACGTAGGATGTTTTGGCAGTGAATAAAGACGGGTTTTTTTTTCTCAAAAAAAAAAACAAGGTAGTGGCCATTTCGGAGTTGCCACCTAGAAGGTGATCTCTCATTTTTCCTATTTTGAGAGAGACTCTACTCTACTTGCACTAGCAGCAACCGGCCACCCGTCCATGAATTCGTGATGAGGAATGATTAGCCTCCCGGTGAGGGTAGTGTCACCATCCCATTGTCCCAAAAAGCATTGACATGCAACCAGTAACCATATCCACATTTATAATGCTGCCTCTTCTGAATGCTCACAGCACCGGCCTAACCAGCCAAACCCTTTGGGCTTTCCCAGTACTAGATGACCCGGTTGCGCCAATGGCGCAAGAAGCAAATTAGAAAGAATGTTAGTAGTGAGTAAGTAAAAGATGTAACTGAAAATATAATGCAATGTGGATTGTATTACATCATGTATTAACCACAAATCATGAAATCAATACCAGAGAACCAAATAATGTCACCACCTCTGTACTAACAACCAACATTTTAGCATAAGGAGTATCACAGGAGTGTTTAATTGCACATCAAGAGTATCACAATTACAACTAAAGAGGCATTGTCCTCACTGCTGTCCCTGAGCCCTTCACAGAGTTTCAAGCCTCGCAACTTCTTCCTCCAGCTCTGCACATGACCCTCGGTTACGAACCTCATCCCTCAACTATGATTATTTCAAGATGAAATCAACATGCTATTTCTCTCACATGGAACATGTTTAGAATTTAGTCAGTCTCGCTAATCTTTCAGCTACAAAGGCAGAAAGAAAAATGGCATAATCAATAACTAAAAAAAAACTGGAACAATAATGCTTGTAACAATAATGGCTATATTTTTATCATCAAATTTCAACAATAGATATCTCTCCTCCTATATCCCTCAAAGAGCACAAATAACAAAATGAACTTTGATGTACACAAACACATTCAAATAAGCAAATCAGAGCAAGGCAATATGCATCATACCTTCAGGATGCCAAGCGGTCGATTAGTAATGCTAAAATGAACCCATCAGCATACCTCCCACCTAATTTTATTGGCCCTATCTCTTCTTTCTCAAGTCTGCACTCGTTCAACCAGTAATCCAATTAGTTATACATGCACACAATAATCAATAGTTTCCCTTCTCCCTATTTCTAATTTGGAAAAATCACTATATTTTTCCCCTATTTGTAGTTTACACTGAAATCTGAAACCAGTGTGTGGAAGTATGTTTAAACACCCAGCCAAAAATCTGAGAAAAGCAAAATAAGAATTTGAATGCCCAAGGAAAATTAAACTTGCTCTCTCTCCCTATTCTCAGCCATACATGCACCAGACAACATATATATATATATATATATATATATATATATATATATATATAGAGAGAGAGAGAGAGAGAGAGAGAGACGATCAAATAATTTTATAGGTCCTCCTTGACTTGGCCGCTTCAAGCTGTGCTAGAATCCATGGGATGGCAGAACACCTTTTTTAGTACAAGCACACTGCAAGCCACCATCCACCCTTGCTTATTAATGAAATAAAATAAAGTATTCCAAGAACATGGATCAGTTATAAAAAGTACCGATATCATGTATGCATCGTTCTGATGCAGAGGCCGGGGATCTCCCCCTTTTCGAAAAAAAAGTATATAATACAAAAATAAATATTCTTTGGAAGGATATAGTCATAGATATATCAAATAGACATAGTATACGTTCCAATGATAATGTCATACCTGTAGAAGAGACATATCCTCAAGAAACGGTGCTCCAAATGAATATTGCCATATTTGTCCATAGTAAATAATCCATTACAGCAGAAATCAGAAGCCAACATCAGTGTGGTTCGCAATAAGAGGAGGCCATTCTGTTCATGCCTAGCAGTAGCACAACAGCGACATGAAGACAACCTACTTTACATGGCAAAAGATCCAAGTAAGAAGAAAATCTAATGTCATATATGGATACACTTGAGTTGTTATAAATACTTAGGAATTCAGGATGGCAAATTTAAGCAAGAAAAACACACTGGAGCTGTTATATTTACTTAGGAATTCAGATTATTGCGTTTCCTATAGAGAGGCCCTATAACCTGAATAAACGTAGCTGCACATAAGATCAAGTAAAAAAAAGCGTTAGTAAATTCATGAAAGGAAGATGTGAAGATAAAAGTCATGACAGAACTGTCCAGATTTTGTATCAGCCAGTCATATATACAGGACCAAGAAGACTGCACCCAAAGTTTGATATTTCAATCAGCTTAATTAATAATTATTTGGCACGCATCTTTGACACAGCACTGCCTTTAACTGTGTTCTGCGCCACAGAAAACACAAACTAAAATTGATAAAGTTGAGACAAATAAGGGTACATATATTGCATTAGTAAACAAATAACAATAGAATGTACTTTTATGTAGAATTAAAAGTGTGGAGAGAAAATAAATAAACCCGAGGGAAAACTATCTATTAGTCCTCATAAATCAAAACACAACATCTTCACGCTTTCTCAGTCAACAGTCTACTCAAATGTAATTAATATATAGCAGATCAATGACAAAAACACGTGCCAAAACATGCCGACCAAAATAAAGAGGTAGAAAGCCTATTTTAAATCCATGACTGGTTACAAAGTTGCATCAACCTACTAAATTAAATATATAATGGCAGTTCTGGATGTTGCTTAACATGGAGCATAGTTTGATGGTGCAGTGCAACCTCATAAACTCTGCATACAACAACCTGTAAAGAAATATGAACCAAAATAAAGTGTCATTGCTTCAAATGATATAACATACCAGAACGCCATTTCTTCATATCCCATCTCTCGAACAGAGGCATGCCGAATCCTTCCAGTAAGAGGTTGCCAGTGCGTACATCAAGCCATTGGTGAAAAGAACCGGAGAGACCAACCTGCAAAAATAATTGCAATTCTTTTACAGTAACGAATCTTGTGCAAGCAAATGACGTGAAGGGAACAAAAGATAAGCAATCTACATGGTTAATGAGCAGTTAATGAGCAAAGGTGCTCCAGGGCAGAAGGAACTACACACAAACTCATGGAGAAGCAACCTGAAATTAGTAAAACAAAGTGGCAGCTAGAAACTAACCTGAACTAATAAGAACATGCCATGGTAAAGCATGAGAAACAAATACGGCGCATTTTTTTTAGTGATGTAGGGTCACGGCCTTGTTGGCGAGGTCCGCAACTCCTTCTCCGGTCCTCTCTGCTCTCCTCTACCTCATCTAATAACTACTTCTACCAATTGTTGATTGGGCTCGGTTGCTGTCAAAATCAAGACAATTGCATTCAAGCACAACGCAGTAACTTATTCAAGAAGGAACAACAAGCTATAGACCATGAATTAACTCTGTAACAACTATAGGGAAACTAAATCTAGCTTAGACTGACTATGTGTATTGACACCAATATTTCCATCAGTTAACCGGATTAACAATTCATAATGAATACATTACTCAACACTGGTATACCCAAACCCCAATCAGATGAGTCAGAGAACTATTGAAAAAGAATACCATCTCTAAAGAAGAATGCAATTCTAAAAATGCTTGGAGATTCTTGTTAGTCTTAATAAACACCTTTTTTCTCAAAGAATTATATAAGAACACGCTTCACTTCAGATCCAAGACATGATGTACTTTCTCCAAATGGTGCTAGCTAACAACACCTTCATACTCTAGAAAGAACCCAAGAGAAATAAGCTCAATGCACCACCCAGGTAAACCAGAATGGAAACCACAATATACATTTTCTATGTATCACATATAAAGAAACCATCATGATTGCACAGATAGCAGCCCCTGATTAATGTGAATATGAGAGAGAAATGGGAGCAGAGTGGGCTGGAAGTACAAAGAAAACTAACCTTAGGTAAGTTGCTCACTAATGATGCAGAATCTAGAGGTACACACTGATGATGCAGAACCTGGAGGACACCTGGTCATATGCACTCCGCCAGTATCTACCTCCTCCATAGGTGAAGACCTGATTTTACTCTGAATCAAAGAGCAGCCCCTTGAAGATAGGAAAATGTAAGCAATTAATTGTCAGATTATGAATTACCTCACCTTTGCTCTATTGCTAGTCAACCAAATTGACTCCGGTGTGCTGCCGCAAATGTGGTGCTATGCCCAAGGAAAAAGCTACAGAGAAGGAAGAAGAAACCAGTGAAGAAGGGATCTAAGTTTTCTGCTGAGTATAGGAAAATCTATGGAGAATCATTGTTATAAGCAAAATAAAATCAACAAGACATGAATAGGAAAGAAGAGGATGGAAGAAGAACAAACCTCAATGACATGAACGGAGCAGAGGAAGCAAACTCGTTGCCTCGGACTTGAGGGCGACGTGAGGAGGCAGGGGAGGAGGAACC
>NC_041382.1:78930050-78932268 GCF_002162155.2 Triticum dicoccoides
AGAGAGAGAGAGAGAGAGAGAGTACCTGAGAGAGAGAGAGAGCGCGCACACACGGAGCAGCCGCAGCTCGGCGTCGAGGAGGCACAGAGACGGCCGGCCCCCCACCTCCCTTCCTCCTCTCCCGATCCAGGAGCGGATCGAGCCGCCACCAACCGCCAGGTCGCGCCCGACCTCGCCGGCGCAGGCCGACAGCAGCCGGTGACCCTCTCCTGTCTGCTGCCTCACCTCCCTCTCCTCTTTCCTCTCACTTTCTCCATCGCGGGCGGGGGGCGGCGGCGGCGGCGCATGAGGAACGAGGGTCGCGGGGTGGGCTAGGTCTGCTGCCCGCTCACCTTTTATCACGCGACGAGCGTGGTGCGGTGGTTTTTTCGCTCGCGTGGTGCGCTGCACCCCCACGCGCGGCGCGGTGCGGTGGGCTTTTTTCCCTCGCATGGTACCGTGCGCTCGATGCCTTCATGTGACTACCTACCCCTTCATCCTTTATAAGTTAGATGGGAACTGAATCTGAAACATGCCACTCTGGGCAACGGACCAAACCACCGAGCTCAAGAGGGTAAGCAGACAATAAATCTTGCAATGTACTGTACATTAACTAAATCTTGCTCAATTTGGCTGCTCCTAGTAGTATGTTGCTACAAAAGCAATGTTAAATGGGCCTAAATATGCTGCAGCAGCAGGCTAACACGGACACATATCGAGCTCCTCACAAAAGCAGATTTATGTTTTGACAGATTAAACAGGCAATTGCAACTCGGAGATAACAAATTTTTCGGCAGCATAACGACAAGAGGCAAATTCAGTGCAAGATAGATAGATAGATAACTTGTCTGAGATGAGTTCTTTGTAGCAACCAGGCCACAAGATCATCACTCATCTGGCACAACTTGGCAGGGTACACACCAATCCATTAGGAGATTATAGTTAAGGGTAGATGTAGGAGGTCAGACGCCTGCCTGCCAACGGAGATCTCATAGGATACAATTGGCTTGTTAATCTACATACAAAACTGTACAGGCTTTGTCGTAACCGATAAGGCGATGATGATACTCGCATCACCGTTACTAGGGTTCATCTTCCTGTCGGTGCCGCAACCAACCGTTCATCTGAACCATCATCGGAGGGCCGCCTTCTTCAGCCTTCCGAGTCTGCCAAACGCTATAATATTACCGGAGACTTCGCGTTCTTCTGAAGCTGTGACACTTCCTTCTCTTCCTGTTACAGTTCAGAGTGTCTCCTGAAGCTGTAATGGCTTCTCCGTTGCTTCTTCGCGACGTTCATTCCACGAGTACGTTCGGATCGGTGGGTGATCCTGGGGAGTAGGGCACGAACCCGCGCCCTCCGAACATCGGGCGCATCAGCGCGTCGTCAAACTTGCGCCAGTAGTAGTGGATGGTGTGGGTCGGCTTGGTGATGAGCATCCGGAGGCTGGAGGGCCTCACGATGGGGAGAGGCGCCTCCAGGTCCGAGCCTAGCTGGCTTGTGAGGAGAGGAGAGTGCAGGGACTTCGGTGACGCGGGATCTGAGGCGGCGCCATTGCTCGACGCGGGCAGTAGGAACCGGATCAGAGGCTTTGTCAAAATGCCAAACAGCTGGTAAACACGATACATACATGATGTCAGATGGTTTCAGAACAGTCGGCACGTTCAGAATGGCCTCAGGTGATAAGCTGATACACTGCATTGGATAGGGATTGCAACATGAGATGGCTCACCATAGTGCTAAACAGAACGACAGTGATGGTGCTGGTGATCATTATCGCGTTGCCGTGCAGCTGTGTGTGACCAGATCTTGTAAACTGCAATTCCAAGGCAAAGTGTTAAGTTTCAAATACTATTCATGGCCTCTAATATGCGAAAAAGGTCTCCCGTATCTAATCCGTGGTCAAGAGGGGGAAAAAGAATTAGAGATAATGTGAGAAAGGGTTTAGAACCAACCTTATTGTAAGCAAGAGCGATCGACACAGCTCCTCTCATCAGCCCAGCCCACCATATTACGATCTATCAAAAGAAATTCAGTTATCAGATGTTAACTCGATCCAACTGCCAGATAGTCTAATGCAACAAAATACTCACTTGCTGCCTCCAGCTTATTTTTTCGAGCTCCGTCTTCTTTGTCAGGTTGGATAAGAACGAGAGCGGGAAGACGAAAGCAGCTCTTCCAACCAGAACCAACCCGAGCAAAATTGAGCTTATTCCAATGGATTTGCCGGGGCTGCAAG
>NC_041382.1:78932579-78935417 GCF_002162155.2 Triticum dicoccoides
TAAATGAAAATTAGGCAATGCAGTTTATAGGTGACAAGTACAAATCTCTGACCTGTCACTAGCAAATTTCCACTTCTCAATATCCAGTGCATCCATCCCAACATAAAGGAAGAGAAAAGTCTCAGCGATGAAGGACAAGGTTGCAAATGCATGCCTAAAGAGAAGAAAAGGCAAAAAAATTAGCCGGCAGTTTTTGACTGAACAGAAGATTACTTATATTGAAATAACAGACTAAGAACTATGATTACTTTGTTGTAACTCTTGAGCTCTCTGTCACGTTGTGCCAAGTGTAATGTGACATCACAATACCACAGAAGAATACAGTGAGGATACCACTCAAATCTAGCAGCTGCAAAGATCAGATAAACGGGGGTGAGTTCTTAGATTCAGACTACTGCTGGTAGTGTAAGTTTCTATGTTGTATCCAACCAGAAGCACACCTCAGCTAGCATATATGAGAGGTAGGCCATGAGCATCACAAGTGCAACCTCACGGTCAGTAGAATGCCTGAAATAAGTTGAGCAACGCACCAAGTCAGTATCGCGCACGAAATCGATGCTTAATAAGAAAGAACTCAAGGGTTGAACAAACCTTCCTATGTATAACTTCTTGATGACGTATGCACTAAGCAATCCAGTCTGCCAATTGTGGAAGAAATGTTAAATCCATGTGGCCGACGATCATTTAGCTAAGCAAAGGAGTGCAAAGGTGAGACTCCAGAATAATAAACTTACAAACACTCCAAGGAAGGTGCTTGACACGAATAAGTAGCAGAAGTTCCCCAAGAACTTCAGAATGACGATCGCGTCGATCTGGTTAGGATCGAAGTTCTGGAGCGCGTTGAAAAGCACGACCGATGTGGCATCGTTCACAACACCTTCCCCGAACACCAGACTGTACAAAAAGGGCGTCTCGTCCTGATTGAGAACCTGTTTTCCAGAAAAAATATGGGTAAACAGTGGATTGAGTCATGGTTTTACATGAGCTGCTAATTCAGATAATAATCATGGCAATTACTGTGAAAAAAAAAGGAGAATCGTGAGGAAATTTTGTCAACAAACCTGTAGAGTGCAGACAGAATCTGTGGCGGAAAAGATAGCTCCAATTGCTGCATATGGGAAACATCAGAAAGAGATGAGGTTCACATGCTAATAGCCCCAGCTGCAGGGTGCAGGTTATGTGGAAATGCAATGACGGCTTACCAAGAAAATCTGATACATCCAGTGTCCCAATGTTCATCCTGCTGAATATCGCAATGGCAGCTGAAACGTAGTAATCGACGTCGTCAGAGAAGTCCGAGATAACCCCGCAGAACAGACATCTACTCATCTACTCTGCCTACAAATTCTCGCGAAGCAAACAGCGAGCAGATTTTGTGGAGGATGAAAGTAGCATACCAAGAGATATTGTGAAAAACGACATCATCGTCCCAACGGCACCAAATAGTGTGATTGTCATGAAATTCCGGAAGAACTGCTTCTTCTTCACCTGGAAACTGATGAGAAATAGTTATGAGAAACTGAGAACATTCAAATTTGTACTAACATTCAGAAGAGATCCAAATGCTGAACCAAAATTCAGCCTATTATTGATGGGGCAGATTCTTCTAGATACAGTCAATTGCTTAATGGGACAGGATTACTGGCACCCAGTAGTACATGCAAGTATTAAATGCCATGAACAAATGGGTGGTCCTACTCACAGTAAAAAAGACAATCCTATGGAAATAACACCAGTAAGAACTGCAGATTGTTTATTTATCATTGTTCCAGGATGGAACAACAGTCAATATTGCCAATCAGCAGCTGCTGGATCCTAAGAAAAGATAAAATAATAATATACAGCTCCAGCAGCTGCTGCTGGCAGATCCAGATATGACAGGGAGAGGGACGGTAGAAACATCCATGTTTGGTAGGAGTATAATTAAATAAAGAACATAAATTCGTTGAATAAAGAACGCACACCACATGCACAGGCCATTTCTGATACGGTGGACAGCTAGGCTGGGCCGGGAACGGGAAGGAACGAGATCGAAGCACACGCGAGAATCGATCGAGATTCGACGGAAAAGTTCAGTGAGCTCAGAGGAATGAATCCTTGGTACGCTTACCCGGCGTTGAAGATGATGGGAGGCAGGAGGTAGATGAAGAAGAGGTCCTCGCTGAAGACGAGCACGTGCGAGCTCTTCCCCTTGGTGGTCATCAGGATCACCACGCCGGTGCACAGCCCCTGTTCGTCCGTCGGTCCAGGATGAAGAGGAAGGGGGACGAGCATTAGCGACGGCGGCCGGCCGAGCAGAAAGAAATTGGAAGATGAATCGTTAATGGGAGGGAGCTTACGATGATGAGGGCGGTGATGGACTCGTTGAGCCAGCGGTTCTCCTCGAGCAGGTGGCCGAGGACGATGCAGGCGCAGAGCAGCGCGACGAAGAGGGTGATGGAGACCACGGAGGCGTGGTCCGAGGTGCCCAGCGCGCCGCTCAGCCGCGCCAGCTGCGCCGCCACCACTTGGTACCCCATCCCGCCGCCGCCTGCTGCTCTTCCGTCACAGAGAGGGATTCCGGGGAAATACGCGAGCTTTGGGTCAAATCAATGGCTGGCTCCGGCGGGAGGCGGCTAATCCGGAAACGAATCGGCGGGGAGACGAACAACGAAGCTCCTCCTTGTCTTCCCCCGCCGGCTCCTCCTGCCCCGTCTCCGCCGCTGCTTCTTCTTCCCCAGGTCCGGGGGGTGGGGAGGGAGGGAAGAAAAGAATAGCGCACGGGAAACTCGGGGGAAGAAGAAGAAGAAGCAGAAGATGCGCAGCCGCGGGCGGGGGCGAGCCGGCGGATTCCGCGAC
>NC_041382.1:78935769-78983759 GCF_002162155.2 Triticum dicoccoides
GGGAGGAAGGAGGAGGGGGCAGGCTGGGCTGGATCGTTTGGGCGGGGGGACGCGTGGTGGGTGGCCAGGGGCGCGCGACGGTGGTTGGGGTTCGGGGGCGGAGCGGCGGATGGGGGGCTGACGTGTCCGGCGGCCTCGTGCCGATCTGGAGCGCCCAGGTGGGTCGCCGGCGTCCACCCGTGTTCCCGTCGTGACAGGGTGGTCAGTTCCGGTTTCGGGTGTTTCCCTCTCCCCCTATCCATGGCCAGCGGTGGGGTTCGTTATTGTTGTGTTCAACTTCTTTTCCTATAGCCAAAATAGACCTAGACCTACTACCCCGGTTAGTGCAACGTTGAGTCATTTATTTTGGGACGGAGGCCTATGAAAATCAGCATTTCTCGTTGGGCCGTGTCAATAACATGAAGAAAAAATGTTGCTGCGTTTTCAAAAACACCCATGTAGGAAACGTTTGTGTGTGCACCCGTTGATTGTCGGTCGTGGCAAAATGGTCGAGTGAGAAAAGTGGGACTTGTGCAGTCTGCAGCTCGAAGCAGACCCCCCGAGTCACCGCGACATGGTGTCTGTTCGTTTGTGATCTCCAAATCACTTACCTTCGTTATTGAAGCACCGACATCGTCAAAGCCTTGTCGGTATTGGATCTAGCTACATCGAACCAATTCCCTTGTAGTCATGGTGCCTCGTCGGAGCTCGCTGGCGTGAGCTCGAGCCGCACCATGGAGTCACCACGTCGATGGCGCTAAGCTTTTGTTGGGACATCTAGGGCCAAACTTCTGCGGGGGCATCTAGGGCAGACGGTAGGGCGTCTAGAAGGAGGAAGGGGGGACGAGTACAGCGAGGGGATGCTCGAGAAGAGAACAAACACATGGGATGCATTCATGATGCAAGAGAGAAGGGAGTGGGGTGTGTGTGGCCATGAGAGGCTCCTGGCAGAACAAGCAGCCCAGCTGATATTATTTGCTCGATTAATCAGTTGTTTTGGAAAAAGGTTTTCTCTTTCTTTCTTTTTTCACCTTGTATGAAATGCAAATGTTGTATTCAGCACATATGTTCATTTGTCATCAAATGCTTGCTACTATAGGCAGCTTGCCTTCTTAAGCAACTCTAGCAGTTTCGCTGTTCGCCGTATAGGCGATCGCCATCCGCCATATGGATATGAAGCCCGCGGCGGCTTTGCGCAAACATAGATGTACAAAGAAGGCAACCTTCATACTTTTCATACGTGTGCACCCCACTTGTTATTGACTACAATTGTTCTTCCTCAAAATCGAAAATCCAGAACACATATGATTCCATATCAGTTCGATTTTGTTTCAGTCGCCACAGCCACCGCCAATGTAGAATGGATGGCTTGGAAATGCGCCTTTGCAGCGTCATCCCAGGACAAATGTTCGTCCATCGTGATGGGCACAGAGGCATATCATCTTGAGATTTACAAAGTCATCGCAGGCGCCATGTCGTCGACGGAAACATCTCCTTTCATTGAAAACGCATCACCGGTAATTCTGAAATAAATTCAGAAATAATACGGCATCGGGACTTGAATCCATCACCCCATAATGTTAAAACGTGCATTGTACGTGCATACAGACCATGGAGTAGTATGCCAAAAGAAAAGGAGCGCTGGCGCTAGCAAAGTCCTGGAAACTTGTGGGGTTTCCTTGTACCCCGCGCCGCAAATTAGTAGAACTCTCTAGCGAAGCCAAGCTTTTGGTGCGTGGCCTATCCATGACCCAATGATGTGTGTGATTACGATAGCGCTAGCTACCTGCAAATCACAAGAAAGTTGATGGATGGAGTCTCCGGCAACAAAAACTAACAACTGGTTTTGTTATGTTCGCTCTTAGTTTTATCGGTTTTATTTGTCCTGAGCACGGCCACATCATGCATACGTGTCGTGATGGACGATCTTTTCCTCGGAGATCATGCAGTGGTTGAGCACCGGGCGCCCTCGATCCATCCACGTAGCTAGCTACACGGCGTTGCATGGGCTCAAACGTAGTGATCTGGATTAAAAATTATGTCGACGATCTGTCGGTTTGTTGTTCAAGCTAAAGTGACGCACTGATGCATCATGCATGTATATCATCTAGCGAAAGTTTCTATCTAGCGTCGCGTATCATAAAGATTAAAATACAAGTCACGCAAAAACCGATATGACAAAACTGAAAAGATAACAAAAAGCTTGACACCAATATCCGTCGCTATCTCCGGCGCCACCACAACAGTCACTTTTTTTTTGAGACAACCTCGCATGCTTTATTCATTTTCCATAATGTTTACACGCAAAAATTCAAGATTTCCTGGCTGGCCCAACACACATGTCGGCCAAATCCTAATGTCAAAGCATACTTAGGGAGATTGTAAGCCTCGAAGTTCAGGCTCTTAAACTCATGAACTACTTTACATGAAAGAAATGAATTACACGATGTATTATTCCATGCGCTATAGCTCCATACTCTGCCGCCGAGTTTTTCTGGACATCATCTACCACTCTTTTGCAGTCCGATGCAATCTGAATCGTGTTTACATATAGATCCTCTGCCAATGCTTGACCTTCCCGTACAGCTATCGCTTCCAATGTGCATGCATCTGTGATGAACTCGAGCTTGAGAGACGAAGCTCCCAAGAATCTTCCGTCCTGGTCTCGACAAACCACTCCCACTGCACCGCACTCCCCTTCCATGGAAACAGCCGCGTCCACATTCATCTTTGCATACCCCTCAGGCGGGGCCAACCATACAAATCGTCTGGTGCAGGCTCGCTTCGGTGCTCCCCTAACTCCTTTGTCTAAGATCTCCAGGCCCCTTAGATGACAGGTAACAAAAGAATTAGTAGAAAAATGGGCTGTCAAAAATCTCTTCGTGGATAGCTCTCCTTCTTGCTCGCCAGATTGCCCATAGGTCACCACCATCCGTGTGAACTCCGCATGTGACAGCGAGTCATGCATAGTGAAGATCCAGTTTTTTGCATCAAGGGACAAATTACCACAGCAGCCACGTAGTAGTTGAACGCGGAGCCCCCCATCCGGTCCACGTAGCTAATGGCACCAAACTACGGTGCATGCATACGGCACAGACGTGATCTAACTGATAATTACTGTAAATCACTGCTTGCCGCTTGTTGTTTAAGCTAGAGTGACGCATCATCTCCGGCCACGGCCATGGGGCACGCGGCACGTGTGCGTGATTAGGAACCGGCTGAGAGCAGCTTACAGGCGATCGCAGGAGCATCAATTGATTATTATCAGCGCGAGCACGTACAATGTATTCCCTTCGTTTTTATTTAGTTCGTATATTAGCTTTGGTCAAAGTCAAGTTTTATAAACTTTGATCAATTTTATAAACAAAAATATTAACATATATGATAACAAATCAACATCATTAGATTTATTATTGAATGTACTTTCACATAGTATAAATTTATTATGGTAATGTTTATATTATTTTTCTATAAATTTGATCAAACTTTACAAAGTTTGACTTCAGTCAACTCTAATATGGGAAGTAAATAAAAACAGAGGAAGTACCAGCTGGTTCTAGAATGAGGTGGAACGGGATCATCCGTCGACATCGTCCCTCGTAATAACCAGGCCCCCTTATCACGTGGGGGCCGTGCCTAGCTGGCTTTTTTTTTAGCATCAGTACAGACACAAGCGCTCATATACACGCGCATACACTCATCCCTATGAACGCACACACGCAAACCCTACCCCTATGAGCACCTCCGAGAGACTGAGCCGGCATATCATCTTGAGATTTACGAAGCCACCATAGGCGCCTCGTCGTCGACGGGAACGTCTCCTCCCACTGAAAGCGCATCGCCGGAAATCCTGAAATAAATTCAGGAATAATGCGAGCACCAGGATTTGAACCCTGATGGGTTGGGGATACCACTGTTCACCTAACCAACTCAACCACAGGTTGATTCGCTAGCTGGCTGATACTACTACAGTACGCACTCCACATGCGACGTGCAGATGAGCCACATGTGCACTGCACATGAGTAGCTGTGGCTAGGCCGATCGAGTAGCGCGCATCACAAAACAAAAAGTTGGTGGTCCGTATTATACATAGTACTCCCTTCGCTCGAAATTACTTGTCTCGAAAATAAATGTATTTAAAATTAAAATACATCTAGATACATCCATTTCCACGACAAGTAATTTCGAACGGATGGAGTACTGTGCTACAGTGCTCTGCATTATTTCACACTGATGAGTACACTATACATGTGGAGTGCGTACATACGGGAAGGCTCAACTCCCTTGTAGGAATTCTGATCAGATGGTTGATTCTTGATTGGTCAGGCATCATGAGTGGCGGTTTAGCCGTTTTCGTGTCCGAGGACGGACGGTATCAACGTGTCAATTTTGGTCTTGCTAGCTGGCTGGCTGGCTGGCTGCTGCGATGGTGTGATACGGTTCTTACCTTATCATCATCGCCACCCATCGCCGTCGGAGAATGAGTGCACAATTCCACCTTGGACACGCCGCTGATGGTTCTCCGGCCGCCGTCGCTCGTCCGTCCCCCCGGAATGACCCGCGAGCATACGAATACGGTGATGGCCCGCCATGGAAAGGAAAAGACTGCAACTGATTAACCACTTGATTCTCTCTCAAAAGATCAATTCACCCGCACTCGATTGTGGTGTGGCCTGCCGTGTTGGGATACACGGTGAGCAGAGCATCAGAGCATTGGTGCTCCCGTGAACACGGCCTGGTGCGGCCGGCAGGCACCCGCGCCCGTGCCCTGGCTTTGAGGGACACGGGCAAGGCAGGCGCTAGCTGCCCTTTTTAAGCGCAGCTGGTGCATGCATGATGGCAATTTTGTGATTGGTCAGTACGTGAAGAGAGTCTGTAAAACCTCGTACTATTTGTTTGTAGGTCTAGCATTTTCGTGCGCTCGGCCACTCGTATCAACTCCTCACAGGACAGAGGGAATAGAAGCGCATCAGCGCAAAAGCAGGGCACATAGGCAAACCGGCCGGCATCATGAATTCATGGTCGAGACCACGGGTGTGCGCCATTGCGCGTGAGTGAGTGAGGAGGAAGCAGCGTGTTCCGCGTGCATCGGCGGGGTGCAGTGCAGCAGCAGTCATCGGGACCTGAGACCGAGAGTCTGAGACGATGGCAGGAGACGCCAGCCCGGCCTGTGTTGTTCGAGCATGCATCGCCGACGACAGATACAGTGGCCGCATAGAAAGGAGCCATCGGACGACGTAGTAGTACGTTTCGGCCGTGCGGTGCTAGCTGTCTTGACGCTCCGGCGTCGGACGACCTGGGACCGCCGTGTGGTCCTCGGCTAGCGACGACAATGCTTTAGTCGGCAACTGTTGCGTTTATTTCTCGGAACAAACGGTCGCCAACTACATAAGAGCATCTATATAGCGGACTTCGCAAATCCCGCTCCTCCGATGTATGTCCGCGGGCATTGACCGGTCACGCTTTAAATTAGCCATTTTACATCCACCTTTCTCATATTTCATCTCCTAAATCCATACAAAACATGCAAAAAAAATCCTATTGTACGTACTACCCTAGCTACTCTTCGTTGTCGGAGATGTCCACGACGACGGTGTCGGGCGCCGGCTAAATGAGCGGGTAGGAGGGCTCCGGCTCATCCTCCTCCTGCTCGACCTCATCCTGAAGCAAACATCTCCGCCTCCTCCGCGGCCTCTTACACCTCCTTCTCCTGCCGGCGACGGCGTCTTGCCTCTGCAGCCGACTCCGACCGGAGGGAATCGAAGATGTCCTTCTGCTCCGTCTGCACCTTTTGCTCCGTCTGCTGATTCCCGCTGCCAGCGTCCCCCACATCCTCCTCCCCCGGCTCATCTCTTCCTTCTCAAAGTCCTCTTCCTCCTCCCACTCCTCCTCCGGATCTGTTCAAGGAGCTTGAGACGGCGCTCCAGCATCAGAAATGACTCGCTCCTCACCCGGCGGCGTGGAGGCATGGCTACTAGGCGGACGGGTGGAGTGGAAAGTGGTGGCGGCGGCGGACAGTAAGAGGAATATGTGGATGGATGGTAGAGTTTCGGTGCCGCCGGTCGACTTAAATAGCCAGGCAATGCACTACGCAGCCCGCCGGAGCTGTGCCATGCGGCGCCACCAGTCCGACAGAGGAGACAAGTTTCGGACCGCCGGTTTTGAGGATGTTTCCGCGTGGAACCCTTCGTCAGTCCGATGTAATGGGCGTGTCCGGGCGCCTTCATATCTGCCCCATATTTAGGCTAGATATGGGGGTGCCGGTCAGTCCGGGCGTTTGAGACGTCCGTCTGATTCGAAAAAACATGACCGGTCAGTGACCGGGCGGCCCGCCTGGGCATATGAAGCGAGTTTGAGGCGTCCGGATGTAGATGCTCTAAGATCAACAATATGCCCTAATTATAGGAAAAGTATTCAAGCAAAAACTACAGTGTAGATAGCTCATACTGTTTCACTGGCGTTGGCTTATCACTGCATCAGTACACGCCTTCGTGTGACCAGCTCGGCTTATCACACGCACCTCGCCGGCACCCCACTACGCACGCATCGCATGGTCCTCGGTGCCGTCTCCTTTGAGTCGTCTTTGGCATCACACGGAGTACGATCGGATCAGGTCCGGCGAACATGCATGACCTGATCTTACTCTGTTGGTTGCTTTCCCGTGCAGTGCATGCATGCATGTGCCGTATACGGCATCGGCATGTGCCGCCCTAGTCGCCTACGCCACCGCCGATCGGTAGCCATGGATCTCATCTCTCGCTGCCGCTGCGTCCACCTCTCACGACGTGAGACGAGGGTACTGACGAGACGTGCCAGCGAGGCGGGCTCGATCGATCGGACAAGCCGACCTACGCGCCACCGTCGGCGGCGAGTGGGCTTTGATATAGGGAATCAACGCACGGGACGCTGTGGCTGACGGGTGCATGCTCATGCTCGGCCGCCCCCCGTTTGAGACCGCCGCCGCGGCCGTGAGGGCGTATGAGGTATGTGTAGGATTCGGTCGGTGTTATTCTTCGATGGATCTCCGTGAATTCAGTCTACGTTCGTGTGTTCATATGTTGGATTCTTTTAATCTACGCTTCTCTTCATCGACGTCGGTTGTTGTTGTTATTATGTTGCGTTGGTTCTGTGGGACCTTAGCACGACGACTTTCTGAATAACGACAGCAACACACCTTCCACTCGTTCTCGTGCTTGTAGTCGTCGCTATGTGGTCTACGAACCTAAATCTACATTTTATTAAATTGTTTCTAGTGTTCCTTGTAATGCCTTGAAAGTTGATGAATAAATTGGAAGTTTTTTCTCACAAATAAAAGGATTTATCATAAAATAAATATTTGTTTAAATATTATATATGTGTGTATTGATATTTTTAATATAAATTTGGTCAAACAGTATAAAGTTTTACTTTTGACTTTTTGTTTACTATATGTGTATATTAGTAAAAGGAAACTGAGTGAGTACTGGAAACTTGATGGCTCCACATGTACTATATGTGCAGTGCTGGTAAAAAGGAAAACAGAGGAAGCACTCGAAACTCGATGGTTCCACCCTCGCAAAAAAAAAAAAAAAACCTCGATGGTTCCACATGTACCTCCGCGCCGCAAATAAGAACTCTCTAGCGCTGCGAAACCTTTCGTGCTACCACTCGATAGCTGCTAGCTCGTGTTCGACCTATCGACGACCAAAATAATAAATAATCAGTCAGTGGTGTGCGTGAACTGTGATGACGACAGCGCTAGCCAGCTGCAAATCACAAGAAAGTTGATGGATGGAGTTTCTTTCAGGCAACAAAAACTAGTGGCATGTTGTGTTCTCTCTTACCATTTCTCTTTTATCCTGGGTGCCTGTCATGATGCATGATCTTTTCCTCGAAGATCATGTAGTGGTTGCGCACCGGGCGCCTTGAAGATCATGATCCGTCCACGTAGCTACATGGCGTTATTGGATGCTGGGTTCGAACTTAATCTGAATTAAAGACTATGTCGACGACGTGCAATTGCTGCTTGTCGCTTTGTTGCTCAAGCCAAAGTGACGCAGTGATGCATCATTGATGCATATATCATGCCCGGCTGCAGATCAGAGATCACGAGAAAGCTCCCCTGACGATCATCTAGTTTCACGTAGTAGTTGAGCACGGAGCTCCTCCACTAGTCCACGTAGCTAATGGCACCAAATAAATTACGGTGCATGCATACGGACGTAATCCTGATTAAAATTATTGTTCGTGGCTTGTTGTTTAAGGTGAAGTGAGCCAGTCGTGCATGGTGCATGCATCATCCCGGGCCAGAAATTTTGTAGTGGTAACCAGCGTCTACACTACAGCCATGGAGCAGGCGGCACGTGTGCATGATTACGTAGCGGATTAGGCAATCGTAGGAGCGAGAACGCATACCAGCTGGTTCTAGAATGACATGGAAGGAGATTGCCACATACCTTGCCTCTCATTTGCCAGATCGGCCGGTCGACATCCTCTGCTCAATAACCAGGCCGCCTTATCACGGTGGGGCCAGGCCTAGCTGGCTAATACGTACGGCCAGATATGACAGCAACACATGCAACGATGCAGATCAGCCACATGCTATGGCTAGGCCGACATAGCGTGCAGCCGTATGCAACTAACTCAAATCTGTTACTCAAAGTCTCAGGCACACTGAGCACAGTTTACATGTACAGCGCGTACGTTACGACTCAATTTCACTGTGCTCCTAGGAACTCTGATCCGAGGGCTGATTAATCAGGAGGAGACGCATGCATCATGAGTGGCGGCTTAGCCGTTTCCTGGTCCGAGAATTGACCCGGCGTACTACGTGCCAGTCAATGTTGTTGCTCTCGCTAGCTGGCTGGCTGCTGCGATGGCGTGATACGTGTCTGATCTTATCATCATCGCCATCCGTCGCCGTCGGAGAATCGGTGCACAACTCCGCTTTCCATGGCCGATGATCCTCGTCTCTCCCGGCCGGCGGCCGCCGCCTCTTGTCCGTCCCCCGGAATGGGTTTTTGAGCCTATCTCGATGCGGCATTCAACCCTATCATCGCATCAGATAATGTTTTTTTTTTCAGAAAAAACTTCTAATCTATTTATTTTCAATCACGTCGGTACAACAAAAAACAGAAATAATAAAAATTACGTAGCAACGACTATAAACATTGAAGCGAGTCAAAGGCATGTCACCGTCATCCTCCCATCCTTACCGGAGCTGGCAAACCTTATTGTAGTAGACAATAAAAAAATCGTCGTGCTATGACCCCATAGAAGTAACACACCAGAACAACAATCGTCGCCAATGAAGATTGGAGTAGATCACGGGCTTATCACTGGTCAGTGAGGCGAGCTCGATCGATCGGACAAATCAACCTACACGTCGCCATCATCGTGGAGTGGGCTTAAGTCAAAGGGGATCGACGCACGAGATGTGTGGATGACGGGAGCATGCTCATGCTCCGTCGCTCCCCGTTTGCGACTGCCGTCGTGCCCGTGCCGTGCCGTGCCGTGCGTGATTTGGACGTGGAAATGATCTCTTTTGTAGAAAGAGAAAACAGATTTTTTTTTTGCTAATCCATTCCACGAAAGCAATGCATAATGCGGATTTTTTTTACGTGAAATATACAATTGTAGAGATTTCATTATGAACCATATATGAATGTAGCACATATGATTTGGACGTATGTAGTCCATTGTAAATCTCTTCAAAGACTTATATTTAGAAACGGGAGAAGTGGTATTCATCTTTAATCATGATAGTACATTGAACACAAAAAATAATATAAATTACATTCAGATGACAACTACAAGCATTGAAGCGAACTGAAGGCACGCCGTTGTCATCGCCCCTCCTTCGTCGGAGCCGGGCAAACCTTATTGTAATAGTGCTAAGGCCTCATGAGAGCAGCGCCACCAGAACGACAATCGTCGCCGATGAAGAGTAGATTAGATCGGAAAGATCCAACCGGAAGACACACAAACATAGACGATCGAGGAGTAGATCCACCGGAGATATACCTCCACACACCTATCGACGATGCTAAACACACCATCGAAACGAGAGATAAAAGAGAAGAACCTTGTTCCATCTTCAGGAGCCGCCGCCGTCTCTCATCCTTCTAAGCAGGACAAAATTCTTAATAAAATTTAAAAAAACATCTAAAAACGAATCCCTTCCGCCCGCAAGGGCTGGAATCCAGTGCGCCCCATGGCCCTAAGGCCAACGGAGACGGCGAGGCGTGCTGGCAGCGACGCTGACGGTCGGCAAGGAACAGTGAGCATTTTCTGGGACGGGAGGCGGAGGCTGCGTGAGGTATTATTCAACTCAGATTCAGCAGACAAAGCTTCTTACGGAGTATTATAATGAATGATCTTACTAGTTGGGAAATACGCCTTGGTTCGTGATGATCGCCAACTACAATTATTTCAAGTAATAAAAAAAGTCAAAAAATCTGAAAAACTTTTTGAAATAAACTTGACCTTCTATTATGCTCGTATTAAAAGTTTTCCCGAAGAAACAAGTTTTTATCAACTTCAGGTCAAAAAACAAAATTTCAAGGACAGAAAGTGTAAACAGTAACCTCTGTATCGTGTTGATTTCGGCCTTTTCTACCAACAATACCCTGAAAATTTTTTACTCGCCCAAAAAAATTATATGAATACAATAGAATGTCAAGTTTATTTTTCTTGACTTTTTTGTAATTACTATTTTTTAATATAGGGTGTATATACACAGGAACCAAATGTTCCCGTCCCTTACTACTCATTCAATATTCATACAACATTGATTTGGAGCTTGGTTTCCTTGCAGGACATTGGTTGAGGCTGTTGAAACGGGAGAAGTAGTATTCATCTTTAATCATGATAGTACATTGTACACAAAAAATAATATAAATTATATCTAGATGACGACTACAAGCATTGAAGCGAACTGAAGGCACGCCGTCGTCATCGCCCCTCCCTCGTCGGAGCCGGGCAAACCTTATTGTAATAGTGCTAAGGCCTCATGAGAGCAGCGCCACCAGAACGACAATCATCGCCGATGAAGAGTAGATTAGATTGGAAAGATCCAACCGGAATACACAAACATAGACGATCGAGGAGTAGATCCATCAGAGATAGATCCACCGGAGATATACCTCCACACACCCATCGGCGATGCTAAACACACCATCGGAACGAGGGATAAGCGGGAAAAACCTTGTTCCATCTTCAGGAGCCGGCGTCGTCTCATCCTTCTAAGCAGGACAAAAATCTTAATAAAATTTAAAGAAACATCTAAAAACGAATTCCTTCCGCCCGCAAGAACCGGAATCCAGTGCGCCCCATGACCCTAAGGCCAACGGAGACGGCGAGGCGTGCTGGCAGCGACGCTGACGGTCGGCAAGGAACAGTGAGCATTTTCTGGGACGGGAGGCGGAGGCTGCGTGAGGTATTATTCAACTCAGATTCAGCAGACAAAGCTTCTTACGGAGTATTATAATGAATGATCTTACTAGTTGGGAAATACGCCTTGGTTCATGATGATCACCAATTACAATTATTTCTAGTAATAAAAAAAGTCAAAAAATCTGAAAAACT
Organism: Triticum dicoccoides; assembly: GCF_002162155.2. Taxonomy (NCBI): domain Eukaryota; kingdom Viridiplantae; phylum Streptophyta; class Magnoliopsida; order Poales; family Poaceae; genus Triticum; species Triticum dicoccoides. The sequence continues at coordinate 78,947,315 of NC_041382.1, forward strand.
TTTTGAAATAAACTTGACCTTCTGTTGTGCTCGTATTAAAAGTTTTCCCGAAGAAACAAGTTTTTATCAACTTCAGGTCAAAAAACAAAATTTCAAGGACAGAAAGTGTAAACACTAAACAGTAACCTCTGTATAGTGTTGATTTCGGCCTTTTCCACCAACAATACCCTGAAATTTTTTTATTTGCCCAAAAAAATTATATGAATACAATAGAATGTCAAGTTTATTTTTCTTGACTTTTTTGTAATTACTATTTTTTAAATATAGGGTGTATATACACAGGAACCAAATGTTCCCGTCCCTTACTACTCATTCAATATTCATACAACATTGATTTGGAGCTTGGTTTCCTTGCAGGACATTGGTTGAGGCTGTTGAAGCCAATAATTTACTTGAACGCCCAGAACATTGGATGATCAGGCATGTTCTAGCAGATTTCTTCAACCTCACGTCTAGCCTCAGACCCTTGCAAGACCATGCACTCTCCTAGGCTCAAGAATCTCCCGGCTCATTCTCTAGCCAAAAAGGCTTTCTCTCGCGTAGATCTTCCTCTAGTTGGACCTTCTTATGCAACAAAGCCTCTAGATTTACTTCCAAAATGGCTTTTAAAGGCATCTACTTCGTATGTGGAAACTTCATTCTTCTTCATAAAAGAACTACATCTCAGGTTGCTAAATACTAAAGGTTAGCCCTATGTTGCCAAAAAATGATGGGGAGGCCGCGCATCTTTCTGAACGTAATACTTCCGGATTCCTTCCAAACTCTAAAAAACAAACCCGTTTTCAACCAAAAAGGCAAGGGCTGGACAACTTTTTCTTTGGAGCATCAGTACAGACACAAGCGCTCATATACATGCGCATACACTCACCCCTATGAACGCACACACGCACGCCCTACTCCTATGAGCATCTCCGAGAGACTGAGCCGGCATATCATCTTGAGATTTACGAAGTCACTGTAGGCGCCTCGTCATCGACGGGAACGTCTCCTCCCACTGAAAGCGCATCGCCGGAAATTCTGAAATAAATCCAGGAATAATGCGAGCACCAAGATTTGAACCCTGGTGGGTTGGGAATACCACTGTCCACCTAATCAACTCAACCACAGGTTGATTCACAAGGGCTGGACAACTTAACGGAATAAAAATCAGACGTTGCTCTCCAACACACATACATGCAATTGATTATTTCCGAGTTGAGAAACGAAAAACGAACATGGGATGGTTCTTTGGCTCAGATGCATAGTCAAATTAAAAAGAAATTGCAAAAATGGCAACAAGCATGTCCGTGTCTTTTAACCACGAGCATGTATTGAAAATCCACAGACAATGTTTGCTTGCCAAAAAATTCAGGATTCTTTGATTTTCTTAGTATTTGTTTTGAATTTACTATTCATCCCTGAGCATATGGGCTCGGACTTACAACTCGAAAACAAATTATTATTTTTGCATAGTTATGAGACTATGTAGTTAGCTATATTGCCAGTTATGTAAAACACTGGGTGATCAAATTTTTGCCAGATATTAGATTTATGTGTTTATAGAGATCCTCTATATGACACTATTTATGTTATATCTTTTTTGAAACTTTATATGCACGATTTGCCACTGTTGTCATGCTTATTGGAGGGGACTTCAATATCCTTAGATACCAGGAAGAGAAAAATAATGACCGTTTCGACACTCATTGGCCCTTCCTATTCAACGTTGTGATAGACAGTTTGGATCTTCGGGAGGCGAGTATGTCGGGGCGTCAGTTCACATGGGCTAATAACCGATCTGTGCCGACATATGAGAAGCTTGATAGGGTACTCATGGATACCGAATGGGAACTAAAATTTCCTCTGGTAACCGTACGAGCCCTATAGCGTATCGAGGCGTTATCGGATCATGCACCCATCATTCTAGATTCTAAATCTACGAACCTAGCTGCACGTCGTCCTTTCAAATTTGAATTGGGATGGATGCATCGGGAAGGATTTGTAGACATAATCAAGAATGTTTGGGAGAGGCCTGTTGTTGGTCGTACACCTATTCACAGATGGAACTTTAAAATGAGGGCCATGAGGCAACATCTCACTAGATGGGCGAAACATACCAACGGGATATATAAAAAAGAAAAACAACGACTCTGTACCATCATTGATGACCTCGACAAAATTGCTGAGACGCGCACCTTATCTCAACAAGAGATTGAATTGAAAAATCAATCTAATGAGAAGGTTGCACGTCTTTTGCGAGAAGAAGAGATCAAATACTACCAAAGATCCAAAGCTAATTTCATTCTGTTAGGTGATAGTAATACAAGATACTTCCAATTGGTCGCCAATGGGCGGCATAGGAAGAAATGTATTTACAGTCTCCAACAAGATGAGGGGCGGATCGAAGGTCAGGAGGAGCTCAAAAAGTATATCACTAAATACTACAAATCTCTGTTCGGGGCGACCGCCAAAGGGAACTTCACCCTTGATGAGACCCGAACAGATGATATCCCACAAGTCACGGCTGAAGAAAACGATATCCTTACATCACCATTCTCTGAAGAGGAGGCGAGAGCTGCGGTGTTCCAAATGGAACATAACAAAGCTCCAGGTCCAGATGGTTTCCCGCAGAATTCTATCAGAATTTTTGGGATATAATCAAGTCTGACCTAATGGAGTTGTTTAATTGCCTTCATGCCGACAACCTTGACCTATTCAGACTTAATTTTGGTGAGATTGTCTTATTGACGAAGATTAAGGAGGCTGAACGGATCCAACAGTTCAGACCCATATGCCTCCTTAATGTCAGCTTCAAAATTTTCACCAAAGTGGCTACGAATAGGTTAAACTCGGTAGCTGACCATGTTGTCCGGCCATCTCAAACGGCTTTCATGCAAGGAAGAAATATACTTGATGGCGTAGTAATCCTGCATGAGACCGTCCATGAGATGCACCGAAAAAACATGAGTGGAGTAGTATTCAAGATCGACTTTGAAAAAGCCTATGACAAGGTCAAATGGTCTTTCCTCCACCAGGCCCTAAGGATGAAAGGTTTCTCCGATAAATGGCGTGAGTGGATCCATAATTTTGTAACTGGAGGTAGTGTGGCCATCAAAGTCAATGATGATGTAGGCCATTACTTTCAAACAAAAAAGGATTACGACAGGGTGACTCCATGTCTCCAATGTTATTTAACATTGTCGCTGACATGTTGGCTATTCTGATTGAGCGCGCCAAGCAGGACGGCCAGATTGTAGGAGTAGTGCCACACCTTGTGGATGGTGGTCTCTCTATTCTGCAATATGCCGATGACACGATTCTCTTTATGGAACATGACCTGGACAAGGCTCGAAACCTTAAACTCTTGTTGTCAGCGTTTGAGCAAATGTCAGGTCTTAAAATAAACTTCCATAAAAATGAACTTTTCTGCTTTGGAGAAGCCACTGAGGCGGCGGCCGAATATGATGACCTGTTTGGTTGCGCACATGGCCAATTCCCGATCAAATATTTGGGAATACCGATTCATTATCGGCATCTCACCATTGCGGAGTGGAAGCATGTAGAGGAGCGGTTAGAGAAACGATTGAGCAGTTGGAAAGTCAAATTGCTCTCAGTTGGAGGACGACTGGTTTTGATTAACTCTGTCCTCACAAATATGGTTCTCTATATGCTTTCTTTCTTCCAACTCACAAAAGGGGTCCTGCAAAGACTGGACTATTTTAGATCCAGATTCTTTTGGCAAGGAGATGGTGAAAAGACAAAATATAGACTGGCCAAATGGGGCGTGGTTTGTAGGCCGAAAGACCAAGGTGGCTTTGGAGTTCATGACTTGCAAATCAAGAATGAGGCCCTACTTAGTAAATGGTTGTTCAAACTTATTACTGAGGATGGTGTTTGGCAAACCATGCCGCGCAACAAGTATCTAGGCCAAAAGACAGTGTCTCAGGCATATTGGACACCTGGCGACTCGCACTTTTGGGCTGGCCTAATGGCGGCAAAGAAACATCTCTTTCGCTTTGGGTCTTTCGCGATAAGGGACGGGTCGGAGGTTCGTTTCTGGGAAGACATCTGGCTAGGCAATGCCAGTCTTCGAGAATAATATCTAGCCTTGTACAACATTGCTCGCGAAAAGAATAATACTATTGCGCAAGTGCTCAGTTCATCCCCACCCAATATTTCGTTTAGGCGGTATTTGATTGGCCCCCGACTTATGTCATGGCACAATCTTTTATCCCGTCTGGATTCGATTAATATTAGACAAGGCTGGGATGTGTTTCATTGGAACCTTACTACATCAGGGTCATTCACAGTAGACTCTATGCACCGTGCACTCATGCATTCTGAGGTACCAGTGAGTAACAATAAGAAAATCTGGAAGTCGAAGATTCCACTAAAAGTTAAAACCTTCATGTGGTATCTTCGTAGGGGAGTTGTTCTAACCAAAGACAACCTCGCATGACGCAACTGTCCTGGGAGTAAGAAGTGTTGTTTTTGTACTCATGAAGAGACAATCAAACACCTCTTTTTTCAATGCAAGTTTGCACGTACTACATGGTCAATCATCCAAATAGCGTCAAATTTGTATCCGCCCACAAATATCGCCAATATATTTGGTCACTGGTTGGACGGTATTCCAAATTGATTCAAAACGCTAATACGGGTGCGAGCATACGCCTTACTATGGTCATTGGCTATGTAGAAATGATTTGGTTTTCAATGATAAAAATGCTTCTCCTTTGCAGGTTATTTTCCGTTGTACGCATTTGCTTCGTACGTGGTCTACGCTACAACAAGTGGAGTACCAACCGCTGTTCAAGGCGGTGTGTACGCGGTTGGAGCAGGTGGCCACGGTGGTTTTTACCCAACATGAGTGGCAGCATAATCTCCGGATCGGTCCATCATCCATTGTGACATAGGCATAGTGTCGGTCTATAGGACTCTACTGTCGCCGATTTGTCATTTTTTTCCATTCATTTTGTTAGACTTTCCGTGTTGGGCTATGTGCATCCTGAAGGAAATACGCCATAGAGGCAATAATAAAGTTATTATTTATTTCCTTATATCATGATAAATGTTTATTATTCATGCTAGAATTGTATTAACCGGAAACATAATACATGTGTGAATACATAGACAAACAGAGTGTCACTAGTATGCCTCTACTTGACTAGCTCGTTAATCAAAGATGGTTATGTTTCCTAACCATGGACAAAGAGTTGTTATTTGATTAATGGGATCACATCATTAGGTGAATGATCTGATTGACATGACCCATTCCATTAGCTTAGCACCCGATCATTTAGTATGTTGCTATTGCTTTCTTCATGACTTATACATGTTCCTATGACTATGAGATTATGCAACTCCCATTTGCTGAAGGAACACTTTGTGTGCTACCAAACGTCACAACATAACTGGGTGATTATAAAGGAGCTCTACAGGTGTCTCCAAAGGTACATGTTGGGTTGGCGTATTTCGAGATTAGGATTTGTCACTCCGATTGTCGGAGAGGTATCTCTGGGCCCTCTCAGTAATGCACATCACATAAGCCTTGCAAGCATTGCAACTAATGAGTTAGTTGTGAGATGATGTATTAGGGAACGAGTAAAGAGACTTGCCGGTAACGAGATTGAACTAGGTATTGAGATACTGACGATCGAATCTCGGGCAAGTAACATACCGATGACAAAGGGAACAACGTATGTTGTTATGCGGTCTGACCGATAAAGAACTTCGTAGAATATGTAGGAGCCAATATGGGCATCCAGGTCCCGCTATTGGTTATTGACCGGAGACGTGTCTCGGTCATGTCTACATTGTTCTCGAACCGCAGGGTCCGCACGCTTAACGTCACGATGATAGTTTCATTATGAGTTTATGCATTTTGATGTACCGAAGTTTGTTCGGAGTCCCGGATGTGATCATGGACATGACGAGGAGTCTCTAAATGGTCGAGACATAAAGATCGATATATTGGAAGCCTATATTTGGATATCGGAATCGTTCCGAGTGAAATCGGGATTTTACCGGAGTACCGGGAGGTTACCGGAACCCCCCGGGGGGTTATTGGGCCTACATGGGCCTTAAGGGAGAAGAGGAAAGGAGGCAAGAGGTGTCCGCGTGCCCCTCCCCTTCCTAGTCCGAATAGGACAAGGGAAGGGGGGCGGCGCCCCCCTTTTCCTTTCCCTCTTCCTCCTCTTTTCCCCCTTCTCCTTCTCCAACTAGGAAAGAAGGGCGCGCCCCTCCTTGGCCGGCCGCCCCCTCCCTTGGCTCCTTTATATACGGGGGCAAGGGGGCACCCTAGGACACACAAGTTGATCTTCGTGATCGTTCCTTAGCCGTGTGCGGTGCCCCCCTCCACGATATTACACCTCGGTCATATTGTAGCAGTGCTTAGGCGAAGCCCTGCGACGGTTGAACATCAAGATCGTCACCACGCCGTCGTGCTGACGGAACTCATCCCCGAAGCTTTGCTGAATCGGAGCCCGGGGATCGTCATCGAGCTGAACGTGTGCCAAGAACTCGGAGGTGCCGGAGTAACGGTGCTTGGATCGGTCGGACCGTGAAGACGTACGACTACATCAACCACATTGTGCTAACGCTTCTGTTGTCGATCTACAAGGGTATGTAGATCACACTCTCCCCTCTCGTTGCTATGCATCACCATGATCTTGCGTGTGCGTAGGAAATTTTTTGAAATTACTACGTTACCCAACAGTGGCATCCGAGCCTAGATTTTATATGTTGATGTTATATGCACGAGTAGAACACAAGTGAGTTGTGGGCGATATAAGTCATACTGCTTACCAGCATGTCATACTTTGGTTCGGCGGTATTGTTGGACGAAGCGGCCCGGACCGACATTACGCGTACGCTTACACGAGACCGGTTCTCCCAACGTGCTTTGCACAAAGGTGGCTAGCGGGTGACAGTTTCTCCAACTTTAGTTGAACCGAGTATGGCTACACCCGGTCCTTGCGAAGGTTAAAACAGCACCAACTTGACAAACTATCGTTGTGGTTTTGATGCGTAGGTAAGATTGGTTCTTGTTTAAGCCCGTAGCATCCACGTAAAACTTGCAACAACAAAGTAGAGGACGTCTAAATTGTTTTTGCAGGGCATGTTGTGATGTGATATGGTCAAGACATGATGCTAAATTTTATTGTATGAGACGATCATGTTTTGTAACCGAGTTACCGGCAACTGGCAGGAGCCATATGGTTGTCGCTTTATTGTATGCAATGCAATCGCGCTGTAATGCTTTACTTTATCACTAAGCGGTGGCGATAGTCGTGGAAGCATAAGATTGGCGAGATGACAATGATGCTACGATGGAGATCAAGGTGTCGCGCCGGTGACGATGGTGATCACGACAGTGCTTCGAAGATGGAGATCACAAGCACAAGATGATGATGGCCATATCATATCACTTGTATTGATTGCATGTGATGTTTATCTTTTATGCATCTTATCTTGCTTTGATTGACGGTAGCATTATAAGATGATCTCTCACTAATTATCAAGAAGTGTTCTCCCTGAGTATGCACCGTTGCGAAAGTTCTTCGTGCTGAGACACCACGTGATGATCAGGTGTGATAGGCTCTACGTTCAAATACAACGGGTGCAAAACAGTTGCGCACGCGGAATACTCAGGTTATACTTGACGACCCAAGCATATACAGATATGGCCTCGGAACACGGAGACCGAAAGGTCGAGCGTGAATCATATAGTAGATATGATCAACATAGTGATGTTCACCAATGAAACTACTCCATCTCACGTGATGATTGGACATGGTTTAGTTGATTTGGATCACGTAATCACTTAGAGGATTAGAGGGGTGTCTATCTAAGTGGGAGTTCTTTAAGTAATATGATTAATTGAACCTAAATTTATCATGAACTTAGTACCTAATAGTATCTTGCTTATTTATGTTTGACTGTAGATAGATGGCCCGTGCTGTTGTTCCGTTGAATTTTAATGCGTTCCTTGAGAAAGCTAAGTTGAAAGATGATGGTAGCAATTACATGGATTGGGTCCGTAACTTGAGGATTATCCTCATTGCTGCACAGAAGAATTACGTCCTGGAAGCACCGCTGGGTGCCAGGCCTGCTGCTGGAGCAACACCAGATGTTATGAACGTCTGGCAGAGCAAAGCTGATGACTACTCGATAGTTCAGTGTGCCATGCTTTACGGCTTAGAATCGGGACTTCAACAACGTTTTGAACGTCATGGAGCATATGAGATGTTCCAGGAGTTGAAGTTAATATTTCAAGCAAATGCCCGGATTGAGAGATATGAAGTCTCCAATAAGTCCTATAGCTGCAAGATGGAGGAGAACAGTTCTGTCAGTGAGCATATACTCAAAATGTCTGGGTATAATAATCACTTGATTCAATTGGGAGTTAATCTTCCAGATGATTGCGTCATTGACAGAATTCTCCAATCACTGCCACCAAGCTACAAGAGCTTCGTGATGAACTATAATATGCAAGGGATGAATAAGACTATTCCCGAGCTCTTCGCAATGCTGAAAGCTGCGGAGGTAGAAATCAAGAAGGAGCATCAAGTGTTGATGGTCAACAAGACCACTAGTTTTAAGAAAAAGGGCAAAGGGAAGAAGAAGGGGAACTTCAAAAGAACAGCAAGCAAGTTGCTGCTCAAGAGAAGAAACCCAAACCTAGACCTAAGCCTGAAACTGAGTGTTTCTACTGCAAGCAGACTGGTCACTGGAAGCGGAACTGCCTCAAGTATTTGGCGGATAAGAAGGATGGCAAGGTGAACAAAGGTATATGTGATATACATGTTATTGATGTGTACCTTACTAATGCTCGCAGTAGCACCTGGGTATTTGATACTGGTTCTGTTGCTAATATTTGCAACTCGAAACAGGGACTACAGATTAAGCGAAGATTGGATAAGGACGAGGTGACGATGCGCGTGGGAAATGGTTCCAAAGTCGATGTGATCGCAGTTGGCACGCTACCTCTACATCTACCTTCGGGATTAATATTAGACCTAAATAATTGTTATTTGGTGCCAGCGTTAAGCATGAACATTATATCTGGATCTTGTTTGATGCGAGACGGTTATTCATTTAAATCAGAGAATAATGATTGTTCTATTTACATGAGTAATATCTTTTATGGTCATGCACCCTTAAAGAGTGGTCTATTCTTATTAAATCTCAATAGTAGTGAAACACATATTCATAGTGTTGAAACCAAAAGATGCAGAGTTGATAATGATAGTGCAACTTATTTGTGGCACTGCCGTTTAGGTCATATCGATATAAAGCGCATGAAGAAACTCCATACCGATGGGCTTTTGGAACCACTTGATTATGAATCACTTGGTACTTGCGAACCGTGCCTTATGGGTAAGATGACAAAAACACCATTCTCCGGTACTATGGAGAGAGCAACAGATTTGTTGGAAATCATACACACAGATGTATGTGGTCCGATGAATGTTGAGGCTCGTGGCGGATATCGTTATTTAATCACCTTCACAGATGACTTAAGCAGATATGGGTATATCTGCTTAATGAAACACAAGTCTGAGACGTTTGAAAAGTTCAAAGAATTTCAGAGCGAAGTTGAAAATCATCGTAACAATAAAATAAAATTCCTATGATCTGATCATGGAGGAGAATATTTGAGTTACGAGTTTGGTGTACATTTGAAACAATGTGGAATAGTTTCGCAACTCACGCCACCCGGAACACCACAGGGTAATGGTGTGTCCGAACGTCGTAATCGTACTTTACTAGATATGGTGCGATCTATGATGTCTCTTACTGATTTACCGCTATCGTTTTGGGAATATACTCTAGAGACGGCCGCATTCACGTTAAATAGGGCACCATCAAAATCCGTTGAGACGACGCATTATGAACTGTGGTTTGGTAAGAAACCAAAGTTGTCGTTTCTGAAAATTTGGGGCTGCGATGCTTATGTGAAAAAGCTTCAACCTGATAAGCTCGAACCCAAATCGGAAAAATGTGTCTTCATAGGATATCCAAAGGAAACTATTGGGTACACCTTCTATCACAGATCCGAAGGCAAGACTTTTGTTGCTAAATTTGGAAACTTTCTAGAGAAGGAGTTTCTCTCGAAAGAAGTGAGTGGGAGGAAAGTAGAACTTGACGAGGTAACTGTACCTACTCCCTTATTGGAAAGTAATACATCACAGAAACCTGTTTCTGTGACACCTACACCAATTAGTGAGGAAGCTAATGATAAGGATCATGAAACTTCAGAACAAGATACTACTGAACCTTGTAGATCAACCAGAATGAGATTCGCGCCAGAGTGGTACGGTAATCCTGTTCTGGAAGTCATGCTATTAGATCATGATGAATCTACAAACTATGAAGAAGCGATGGTGAGCCCAGATTCCGCAAAATGGCTTGAAGCCATGAAATCTGAGATGGGATCCATGTATGAGAACAAAGTATGGACTTTGGTTGACTTGCCCAATGATCGGCAAGCAATTGAGAATAAATGGATCTTCAAGAAGAAGACTGACACTGACGGTAATATTACTGTCTACAAAGCTCGACTTGTCGCAAAAGGTTTTCGGCAAGTTCAAGGGATTGACTACGATGAGACCTTCTCACCCATACCGATGCTTAAGTCCGTCCAAATCATGTTAGCAATTGCCGCATTTTATGATTATGAAATTTGGCAGATGGATGTCAAAACTGCATTCCTGAATGGATTTCTGGAAGAAGAGTTGTATATGGTGCAACCAGAAGGTTTTGTCGATCCAAAGGGAGCTAACAAAGTGTGCAAGCTCCAGCGATCCATTTATGGATTGGTGCAAGCCTCTCAGAGTTGGAATAAACGCTCTGATAGTGTGATCAAAGCATTTGGTTTTATACAGACTTTTGGAGAAGTCTGTATTTACAAGAAAGTGAGTGGGAGCTGTGTAGCATTTCTGATATTATATGTGGTTGACATATTACTAATTGGAAATGATATAAAATTTCTGGATAGCATAAAGGGATACTTGAATAAGAGTTTTTCAATGAAAGACCTCGGTGAAGCTGCTTACATATTAGGCATTAAGATCTATAGAGATAGATCAAGACGCTTAATTGGACTTTCACAAAGCACATACCTTGACAAAATTTTGAAGAAGTTCAAAATGGATCAACCAAAGAAAGGGTTCTTGCCTGTGTTATAAGGTGTGAAGTTGAGTCAGACTCAATGCCCGACCACTACAGAAGATAGAGAGAAAATGAAAGATGTTCCCTATGCTTCAGCCATAGGCTTTATCATGTATGCAATGCTGTGTACCAGACCTGATGTGTGCCTTGCTATAAGTCTAGCAGGGAGGTACCAAAGTAATCCAGGAGTGGATCACTGGACAGCGGTCAAGAACATCCTGAAATACCTGAAAAGGACTAAGGATATGTTTCTCGTTTATGGAGGTGACAAAGAGCTAATCATAAATGGTTACGTTGATGCGAGCTTTGACACTAATCCGGACGATTCTAAATCGCAAACCGGATACGTGTTTACATTAAACGGTGGAGCTGTCAGTTGGTGCAGTTCTAAAAAAAGCGTCATGGCGGGATCTACGTGTGAAGCGGAATACATAGCTGCTTCGGAAGCAGCAAATGAAGGAGTCTGGATAAAGGAGTTCATATCCGATCTAGGTGTCATACCTAGTGCATCGGGTCCAATGAAAATCTTTTGTGACAATACTGGTGCAATTGCCTTGGCAAAGGAATCCAGATTTCACAAGAGAACCAAGCACATCAAGAGACGCTTCAATTCCATCCGGGATCTAGTCCAGGTGGGAGACATAGAGATTTGCAAAATACATACGGATCTGAATGTAGCAGACCCGTTGACTAAGCCTCTTCCACGAGCAAAACATGATCAGCACCAAGACTCCATGGGTGTTAGAATCATTACTGTGTAATCTAGATTATTGACTCTAGTGCAAGTGGGAGACTAAAGGAAATATGCCCTAGAGGCAATAATAAAGTTATTATTTATTTCCTTATATCATGATAAATGTTTATTATTCATGCTAGAATTGTATTTACCGAAAACATAATACATGTGTGAATACATAGACAAACAGAGCGTCACTAGTATGCCTCTACTTGACTAGCTCGTTAATCAAAGATGGTTATGTTTCCTAACCATGGACAAAGAGTTGTTATTTGATTAACGGGATCACATCATTAGGTGAATGATCTGATTGACATGACCCATTCCATTAGCTTAGCACCCGATCGTTTAATATGTTGCTATTGCTTTCTTCATGACTTATACATGTTCCTATGACTATGAGATTATGCAACTCCCGTTTGCAGGAGGAACACTTTGTGTGCTACCAAACGTCACAACGTAACTGGGTGATTATAAAGGAGCTCTACAGGTGTCTCCAAAGGTACATGTTGGGTTGGCGTATTTCGAGATTAGGATTTGTCACTCCGATTGTCGGAGAGGTATCTCTGGGCCCTCTCGGTAATGCACATCACATAAGCCTTGCAAGCATTGCAACAAATGAGTTAGTTGTGAGATGATGTATTACGAAACGAGTAAAGACACTTGCCGGTAACGAGATTGAACTAGGTATTGAGATACCGACGATCGAATCTCGGGCAAGTAACATACCGATGACAAAGGGAACAACGTATGTTGTTATGCGATCTGACCGATAAAGATCTTCGTAGAATATGTAGGAGCCAATATGGGCATCCAGGTCCCGCTATTGGTTATTGACCGGAGACGTGTCTCGGTCATGTCTACATTGTTCTCAAACCGTAGGGTCCGCATGCTTAACATTACGATGACAGTTTCATTATGAGTTTATGCATTTTGATGTACCGAAGTTTGTTCGGAGTCCCGGATGTGATCATGGACATGACGAGGAGTCTCGAAATGGTCGAGACATAAAGATCGATATATTGGAAGCCTATATTTGGATATCGGAATCGTTCCGGGTGAAATCGGGATTTTACCGGAGTACCGGGAGGTTACCGGAACCCCCCGGGGGGTTATTGGGCCTACATGGGCCTTAAGGGAGAAGAGGAAAGGAGGCAAGAGGTGGCCGCGCGCCCCTCCCCTTCCTAGTCCGAATAGGACTAGGGAAGGGGGGCGGCGCCCCCCCCCCTTTTCCTTTCCCTCTTCCTCCTCTTTTCCCCCTTCTCCTTCTCCAACTAGGAAAGAAGGGAGTCCTACTCCCGGTGGGAGTAGGACTCCCCCTTGGCGCGCCCCTCCTTGGCCGGCCGCCCCCTCCCCTTGGCTCCTTTATATACGGGGGCAAGGGGGCACCCTAGGACACACAAGTTGATCTTCGTGATCGTTCCTTAGCCGTGTGCGGTGCCCCCCTCCACGATATTACACCTCGGTCATATTGTAGCAGTGCTTAGGCGAAGCCCTGCAACGGTTGAACATCAAAATCGTCACCACGCCGTCGTGCTGACGGAACTCATCCCCGAAGCTTTGCTGGATCGGAGCCCGGGGATCGTCATCGAGCTGAACGTGTGCCAAGAACTCGGAGGTGCCGGAGTAACGGTGCTTGGATCGGTCGGACCGTGAAGACGTACGACTACATCAACCACGTTGTGCTAACGCTTTCGTTGTCGATCTACAAGGGTACGTAGATCACACTCTCCCCTATCGTTGCTATGCATCACCATGATCTTGCGTGTGCGTAGGAATTTTTTTGAAATTACTACGTTACCCAACACATCCTAGTTATGCAGAGGCCGGGTGTTACTCATAATGTTTTGTATCCGCTTGATGCTACATTTCGAGATAATAAAAGCGCCCTTTATCAAAAAAGAGGTTCAGATAGACTCAAATTCACATGATGACCTCCCACCCCTCTCGCCTAACAAATGGGGGGTCTTTCATTTGTGCATGTGTACGTATGGACAAGTAAAACATAGAGTTGCGACGAGGCTATGCATCGAAAGACATACGCACGGGAATCTACAAAGATAAATTTTCTAGACAATCAATGCAACTTTTTTCAATGAAATTGTGGAGATGAGAACATCGGATGAATTTGTATGATGGCAATCATAAATAGGAAAAACTTATAACGAGTACATTACACAACAAATCATATATGTGATAAATATGCTAAACAATCAAGGACACACTTTGAATCTAGATTTACAAGTACGTGTGCTCCAAATGACGAAAGTTGGTGTTCTTAGGAGGACATCCCTGCACCGGTGCATTGATACCAACTAACGTTGCCAACCACGATTTTTGATGTGAAATATGTTCTTTTCTCTATGGATGTAGCAATATTTCCACATCTGTTGTTCCGTTGTGACCTCTACTACAGGACTTAGATATAACAACTACATTCGAGAAGGTTGGGGTTTGTGTCAGAATAAATCCGAGGCATACCGTCGATTTACCGAGGACCAAACAATCACACCAGCATGACACCGAGATTTGTTAACGAGGTTCATCATCATGGCTACATCCCCGGGGCCTGACTACGGGCGCTCCTCCCCGTGACACCGTCACAATACCGCACCCCGGCCGCCCGGGCGCCGGCACACGCCGCCGGCTCCCCCGCGTGCCCGTGCTATTATGTTGGCATATGTTACATCGTGTGTCTACCCCCGCTATATAAGAGAGGCCTAGGATGCAAGTGTCCTATTAGGACACGACTCCATATCCTATCTAAACACAATACAACTGTTGGAAATATGCCCTAGAGGCAATAATAAACTAGTTATTATTATATTTCCTTGTTCATGATAATCGTTTATTATCCATGCTAGAATTGTATTGATAGGAAACTCAGATACATGTGTGGATACATAGACAACACCATGTCCCTAGTAAGCCTCTAGTTGACTAGCTCATTGATCAATAGATTGTTACGGTTTCCTGACCATGGACATTGGATGTCATTGATAACGGGATCACATCATTAGGAGAATGATGTGATGGACAAAGACCCAATCCTAAGCCTAGCACAAGATCATGTAGTTCGTATGCTAAAGCTTTTCTAATGTCAAGTATCATTTCCTTAGACCATGAGATTGTGCAACTCCCGGATACCGTAGGAGTGCTTTGGGTGTGCCAAACGTCACAAGTAACTGGGTGGCTATAAAGGTACACTACAGGTATCTCTGAAAGTGTCTGTTGGGTTGGCACGAATTGAGACTGGGATTTGTCACTCCGTGTAAACGGAGAGGTATCTCTGGGCCCACTCGGTAGGACATCATCATAATGTGCACAATGTGATCAAGGAGTTGATCACGGGATGATGTGTTACAAAACGAGTAAAGAGACTTGCCGGTAACGAGATTGAACTAAGGTATCGGGATACCGACGGTCGAATTTCAGGCAAGTAACATACCGATAGACAAAGGGAATTGTATGCGGGATTGATTGAATCCTCGACATCATGGTTCATCCGATGAGATCATCGTGGAACATGTGGGAGCCAACATGGGTATCCAGATCCCGCTGATGGTTATTGACCGGAGAGTCATCTCGGTCATGTCTGCATGTCTCCCGAACCCGTAGGGTCTACACACTTAAGGTTCGGTGACGCTAGGGTTGTAGGGATATGTATATGCAGTAACCCGAATGTTGTTCGGAGTCCCGGATGAGATCCCGGACGTCACGAGGAGTTCCGGAATGGTCCGGAGGTAAAGAATTATATATAGGAAGTGCTGTTTCGGCCATCGAGACAAGTTTCGGGGTCACCGGTATTGTACCGGGACCACCGGAAGGGTCCCGGGGGTCCACCGGGTGGGGCCACCTATCCCGGACGGCCCCATGGGCTGAAGTGGGAAGGGATCCAGCCCAAAGTGGGCTGGGGCGCCACTTCCCCCTAGGGCCCATGCGCATAAGGGTGGGGGAAACCCTAAGGAAGAGTCCTAAGAGGGGAAGGCACCTCCTAGGTGCCTTGGGGAGGAGGGATTCCTCCCTTGGCCGCCGCCCCCCTAGGAGATTGGATCTCCTAGGGCCGGCGCCCCCTAGGCCCCCCTATATATAGTGGGGGAGATGGAGGACTTCTCACACTAGCCTTTGGTGCCTCCCTCTCCCTCTCCAACACATCCTCCTCCTCCATAGTGCTAGACAACAATGAACCTACGAGCTATGGAGAAGCGATGGTGGGCCCGGATTCCGATAAATGGCTCGAGGCCAAAAAATCCGAGATAGGATCCATGTATGAAAACAAAGTGTAGACTTTGGAAGAACTACTTGATGGTCGTAAGGCTGTTAGGTACATATGGATTTTAAAAGGAAGACGGACAATGATGGTAAGTATCACCATTAAGAAAGCTTGACTTGTCGTTAAGATGTTTTCCGACAAGTTCAAGGAGTTGACTACGATGAGACTTTCTCACTCGTAGCGATGCTAAGAGTCTGTTGGAATTATATTAGCGATTACTGCATTATTTATGAAATCTTGCAGATAGGATGTCAAAACATTGTTTCCTCGACGATTTTCTTGAGGAAAGGTTGTATGTGATACAAACCGGAAGGTTTTGTCAATCCTGAAAGATGCTAATAAGTATGCAAAGCTCCAGCAATCCTTCTAAGGACTGGAGTAAGCATCTCGGAGTTGGAATGTACGCTTTGATGAGATAATCAAAGATTTTGGGTTTATACAAAGTTTATGAGAAACTTGTATTTCCAAAGAAGTGAGTGGGAGCACTATAGAATTTCTGATGAGTATATGTTGTTGACATATTATGGATCAGAAATGATGTATAATTTCTGGAAAGCATATAGGGTTATTTGGAAAGTGTTTTTCAATGGAAAGCCTGGATTAAGCTACTTGAACATTGAGCATCAAGATCTATAAGGATAGATCAAAACGCTTAATGGTACTTTCAAATGAGCACATACCTTGACATGATCTTGAAAGTGTTCAAGATGGATCAGTCAAAGGAGTTCTTGCCTGAGTTGTAAGGTATGAAGTTAAGAGTTAAAGCTCGACCACGGCAGAAGAAAGAGGAAGGACGAAGGTCGTCCCCTATGCTTTTATCATAGGCTCTCTACAGTATGCTATGCTGTGTACCGCACCTGAAGTGTGCCTTGCCATGAGTCAGTCAAGGGGTACAAGAGTGATCCAAGAATGGATCACAGCACAGCGGTCAAAGTTATCCTTAGTAACTAGTGGACTAAGGAATTTTCTCGATTATGGAGGTGGTAAAAGAGTTCATCGTAAAGGGTTACGCCGATGCAAACTTTGACACTAATCCAGATTATTCTGAGTAGTAAACTGGATTCTTATATAAGAACAGTTGTTTGGAATAAGCTCCAAATAGAACGTGGTAGCTGCATCTAGGAGATGACATAGAGATTTGTAAAGCACACACGGATCTGAAAGATTCAGACCCGTTGACTATAACATCTCTCACAAGCATAACATGATCAAACCCAGAACTCATCGAGTGTTAATCACATGGTAATGTGAACTAGATTATTGACTCTAGTAAACTCTTTAGGTGTTAGTCACATGGGGATGTGACCTTGAGTGTTAATCACATATCGATGTGAACTGGATTATTGACTCTAGTGCAAGTGGGAGACTGTTGGAAATATGCCCTAGAGGCAATAATAAATTAGTTATTATTATATTTCCTTGTTCATGATAATCGTTTATTATCCATGCTAGAATTGTATTGATAGGAAACTCATATACATGTGTGGATACATAGACAACACCATGTCCCTAGTAAGCCTCTAGTTGACTAGCTCGTTGATCAATAGATGGTTACGGTTTCCTGACCATGGACATTGGATGTCATTGATAACGGGATCACATCATTAGGAGAATGATGTGATGGACAAAGACCCAATCGTAAGCCTAGCACAAGATCATGTAGTTCCTATGCTAAAGCTTTTCTAATGTCAAGTATCATTTCCTTAGACCATGAGATTGTGCAACTCACGGATACCGTAGGAGTGCTTTGGGTGTGCCAAACGTCACAACGTAACTGGGTGGCTATAAAGGTACACTACAGGTATCTCCGAAAGTGTCTGTTGGGTTGGCACGAATCGAGACTGGGATTTGTCACTCCGTGTAAACGGAGAGGTATCTCTGGGCCCACTCGGTAGGACATCATCATAATGTGCACAATGTGATCAAGGAGTTGATCACGGGATGATGTGTTACGAAACGAGTAAAGAGACTTGCCGGTAACGAGATTGAACAAAGGTATCGGGATACCGACGGTCGAATTTTAGGCAAGTAACATACCGATAGACAAAGGGAATTGTATGCGGGATTGATTGAATCCTCAACATCGTGGTTCATCCGATGAGATCATCGTGGAACATGTGGGAGCCAACATGGGTATCCAGATCCTGCTGATGGTTATTGACCGGAGAGTCATCTCGGTCATGTCTGCATGTCTCCCGAACCCGTAGGGTCTACACACTTAAGGTTCGGTGACGCTAGGGTTGTAGGGATATGTATATGCAGTAACTCGAATGTTGTTCGGAGTCCCGGATGAGATCCCAGACGTCACAAGGAGTTCCGGAATGGTCCGGAGGTAAAGAATTATATATAAGAAGTGCTGTTTCGGCCATCGGGACAAGTTTTGCGGTCACCGGTATTGTACCGGGACCACCGGAAGGGTCTCGGGGGTCCACCGGGTGGGGCCACCTATCCCGGAGGGCCCCATGGGCTGAAGTGGGAAGGGATCCAGCCCAAAGTGGGCTGGGGCGCCACTTCCCCCTAGGGCCCATGCGCCTAAGGGTGGGGGAAACCCTAAGGAAGAGTCCTAAGAGGGGAAGGCACCTCCTAGGTGCCTTGGGGAGGAGGGATTCCTCCCTTGGCCGCCGCCCCCCTAGGAGATTGGATATCCTAGGGCCGACGCCCCCTAGGCCCCCCTATATATAGCGGGGGAGATGGAGGACTTCTCACCCTGGCCTTTGGTGCCTCCCTCTCCCTCTCCAACACATCCTCCTCCTCCATAGTGCTTAGCGAAGCCCTGCCGGAGTATTGCGGCTCCACCACCACCACGCCGTCGTGCTGCTGTTGGGGCCATCTCCATCAACCTCTCCTTCCCCCTTGCTGGATCAAGAAGGAGGAGACGTCGCTGCTTCGTACGTGTGTTGAACGCGGAGGTGCCGTCCGTTCGGTGTTAGGATCATCGGTGATTTGGATCACGACGAGTACGACTCCATCAATCCCGTTCTCTTGAACGCTTCCGCGCGCGATTTACAAGGGTATGTAGATCCACTCCTCCCTCGTTGCTATATGACTCCATAGATAGATCTTGGTGACACGTAGGAAAATTTTGAATTTATGCTACGTTCCCCAACAGTGGCATCATGGGCTAGGTCTATGCGTAGTTTCTATGCACGAGTAGAACACAAAGTAGTTGTGGGCGTTGATTTTGTTCAATATGCTTACCGTTACTAGTCCAATCTTGATTCAGCGGCATTGTGGGATGAAGCGGCCCAGACCGACCTTACACGTACTCTTACGTGAGACTGGTTCCACCGACTGACATGCACTAGTTGCATAAGGTGGCTAGCGGGTGTCTGTCTCTCCCACTTTAGTCGGATCGGATTCGATGAAAAGGGTCCTTATGAAGGGTAAATAGCAATTGGCATATCACGTTGTGGTTTTTGCGTTGGTAAGAAACATTCTTGCTAGAAACCCATAGCAGCCACGTAAAACATGCAAACAACAATTAGAGGACGTCTAACTTGTTTTTGCAGGGTATGCTATGTGATGTGATATGGACAAAAGGATGTGATGAATGATATATGTGATGTATGAGATTGATCATGTTCTTGTAATAGGAATCACGACTTGCATGTCGATGAGTATGACAACCGGCAGGAGCCATAGGAGTTGTCTTAATTTATTTATGACCCGCGTGTCAACATAAACGTCATGTAATTACTTTACTTTATTGCTAACCGTTAGCTATAGTAGTAGAAGTAATAGTTGGCGAGACAACTTCATGAAGACACGATGATGGAGATCATGATGATGGAGATCATGGTGTCATGCCGGTGATGATGATGATCATGGAGCCCCGAAGATGGAGATCAAGAGGAGCAAAGTGATGATGGCCATATCATGTCACTATTTGATTGCATGTGATGTTTATCATGTTTATGCATCTTGTTTGCTTAGAACAACGGTAGTAAATAAGATGATCCCTCATTAAAATTTCAAGAAAGTGTTCCCCCTAACTGTGCACCATTGCGATAGTTCGTCGTTTCGAAGCACCACGTGATGATCGGGTGTGATAGATTCTTACGTTCGAATACAACAGGTGTTGACGAGCCTAGCATGTACAGACATGGCCTCGGAACACATGCAAACACTTAGGTTGACTTGACGAGCCTAGCATGTACAGACATGGCCTCGGAACACAGAAGACCGAAAGGTCGAGCATGAGTCGTATGGTAGATACGATCAACATGAAGATGTTCACCGATGTTGACTAGTCCATCTCACGTGATGATCGGACACGGCCTAGTTGACTCGGATCAAGTAATCACTTAGATGACTAGAGAGATGTCTATCTGAGTGGGAGTTCATAAGATGAACTTAATTATCCTGAATATAGTCAAAAGGTCTTCGCAAATTATGTCGTAGCTCGCGCTTCAGTTCTACTGTTTAGATATGTTCCTAGAGAAAAATTTAGTTGAAAGTTGATAGTAGCAATTATGCAGACTAGGTCCGTAAACTGAGGATTGTCCTCATTGCTTCATAGAAGGCTTATGTCCTTAATGCACCGCTCAGTGTGCTGAACCTCGAACGTTGTATGTGGATGTTGCGAACATCTGACATACACATTTTGATAACTACGTGATAGTTCAGTTAAACGGTTTAGAGTTGAGGCACCGAAGACGTTTTGAAACGTCGTGAAACATATGAGATGTTTCGAGGGCTGAAATTGAGATTTCAGGCTCGTGCCCACGTCAAGAGGTATAAGACCTCCGACGATTTTCTTAGCCTACAAACTAAGGAGAAAAGCTCAATTGTTGAGCTTGTGCTCAGATTGTCTGAGTACAACAATCGCTTGAATCGAGTGGGAGTTGATCTTCCAGATGAAATAGTGATGGTTCTCCGAAGTCATTACCACCAAGCTGTTTGAGCTTCGTGATGAACTATAATATATCAGGGACATATATGATGATCCTTGAGATATTCGCGATGTTTGACACCACAAAAGTAGAGATCAAGAAGGAGCATCAATTGTTGATGGTTGGTGAAACCACTAGTTTCAAGAAGGGCAAGGGCAAAAAATAAGGGATGCTTCATGGAACGGCAAATCAGCTGCTGCTCTAGTGAAGAAACCCAAGGTTGAACCCAAACCCGAGACTAAGTGCTTCTGTAATAAGGGGAACAGCCACTGGAGCAGAATTACCCTAGATACTTGGTAGATGAGAAGGCTGGCAAGGTTGATAGAAGTATATTGGATATACATTGTGTTGATGTGTCCTTTACTAGTACTCCTAGTAGCACCAGGGTATTAGATATCTGTTCGGTTGCTAAGTGTTAGTAACTCGAAATAAAAGCAGGAATAAACGGAGACTAGCTAAAGGTGAGATGACGATATGTGTTGGAAGTATTTCCAAGGTTGATCAAATATCGTACGCTCCCTCTACCATCGAGATTGGTGTTTGCGTTGAGCATAGACATGATTGGATTATGTCTATCGCAATATGGTTATTCATTTAAAGAGAATAATGGTTACTCTGTTTATTTGAATAATACCTTCAATGGTCTTACACCTAAAATGAATGGTTCATTGAATCTCGATCATAGTGATACACATGTTCATGCCAAAGGATATAAGATAGTAATGATAGTACCACCTACTTGTGGCACTGCCACTTAAGTCATATCGGTATAAAACACATGAAGAAGCTCCATGTTGATGGATCTTTGGACTCACTCATTTTTGAAAGGATTGAGACATGTGAACCATGTTTGTTGGTAGATATGCATGAAGAAACTCTATACAGATGGATCGTTTGGACTCACTTGATTTTGAATCACTTGAGACATGCAAATCATACCACATGGGCAAGATGACTGAAAGCCTCGTTTTCAGTAAAATGGAACTAGAAAGCAACTTGTTGGAAGTAATACATTTTGATGTGTGCAGTCCAATGAGTGCTGAGGCGTGTAGTGGATATCGTTATGTTCTTACTTCACAGATGATTTGAGTAGATGTTGAGTATATTTACTTGATGAATCACGAGTCTGAATTATTGAAAGGTTCAAGTAATTTCAGGGTGAAGTTGAAAGATCGTCGTGACAAGAGGATAAAATATCTATGATATGATCATAGAGATGAATATCTGAATTGCGAGTTTGGCACAGAATTAAGACATTGTGGAAATTGTTTCACAACCAATACAGCCAGGAACACCATGGTGTGATGGTGTGTCCGTACATCATAATTGCACCCTATCGGATATGATGCATACCATGATGTCTCTTATCGAATTACCACGATAGTTTATGGGTTAGGCATTAGAGACAACCACATTCACTTTAAAAGGGGCACCACGTAATTCCGATGAGATGACACCGTATGAACTATGGTTTAGAGAAACCTAAGCTGTCATTTCTTAGAAGTTTGGGGCTGCGACGCTTATGTGAAAAAGTTTCAGGCTGATAAGCTCGAACCCAAAGTGGATAAATGCATCTTCATAGGACACCCAAAACAGTTGGGTATACCTCCTGTCTCAGATCCGAAAGCAATAAGGGATTGTTTCTAGAATCGGGTCCTTTCTCGAGGAAAAGTTTCTCTCGAAAGAATTGAGTGGAAGGGTGGTGGAGACTTGATGAGGTTATAGAACCGTCTCTTCAACTAGTGTGTGGCAGGGCACAGGAAGTTGTTCCTGTGGCACCTACACCAATTGAAGTGGAAGCTTATGATAGTGATCATGAAACTTCAGATCAAGTCACTACCAAACCTCGTAGGATGACAAGGATGCGTACTACTTCAGAGTGGTACGTAATCCTGTCTTGGAAGTCATGTTGCTAGACAATAATGAACCTACGAGCTATGGAGAAGCGATGGTGGGCCCGGATTCCGATAAATGGCTCGAGGCCATAAAATCCGAGATAGGATCCATGTATGAAAACAAAGTGTAGACTTTGGAAGAACTACTTGATGGTCGTAAGGCTGTTAGGTACATATGGATTTTAAAAGGAAGACGGGCAATGATGGTAAGTATCACCATTAAGAAAGCTCGACTTGTCGTTAAGATGTTTTCCGACAAGTTCAAGGAGTTGACTACGATGAGACTTTCTCACTCGTAGCGATGCTAAGAGTCTGTTGGAATTATATTAGCGATTACTGCATTATTATGAAATCTTGCAGATAGGATGTCAAAACATTGTTTCCTCGACGATTTTCTTGAGGAAAGGTTGTATGTGATACAAACCGGAAGGTTTTGTCAATCCTGAAAGATGCTAATAAGTATGCAAAGCTCCAGCAATCCTTCTAAGGACTGGAGTAAGCATCTCAGAGTTGGAATGTACGCTTTGATGAGATAATCAAAGATTTTGGGTTTATACAAAGTTTATGAGAAACTTGTATTTCCAAAGAAGTGAGTGGGAGCACTATAGAATTTATGATGAGTATATGTTGTTGACATATTATGGATCAGAAATGATGTAGAATTTCTAGAAAGCATATAGGGTTATTTGGAAAGTGTTTTTCAATGGAAAGCCTGGATTAAGCTACTTGAACATTGAGCATCAAGATCTATAAGGATAGATCAAAACGCTTAATGGTACTTTCAAATGAGCACATACCTTGACATGATCTTGAAAGTGTTCAAGATGGATCAGTCAAAGGAGTTCTTGCCTGAGTTGTAAGGTATGAAGTTAAGAGTTAAAGCTCGACCACGGCAGAAGAAAGAGGAAGGACGAAGGTCGTCCCCTATGCTTTTATCATAGGCTCTCTACAGTATGCTATGCTGTGTACCGCACCTGAAGTGTGCCTTGCCATGAGTCAGTCAAGGGGTACAAGAGTGATCCAAGAATGGATCACAGGACAGCGGTCAAAGTTATCCTTAGTAACTAGTGGACTAAGGAATTTTCTCGATTATGGAGGTGGTAAAAGAGTTCGTCGTAAAGGGTTACGCCGATGCAAACTTTGACACTAATCCAGATTATTCTGAGTAGTAAACTGGATTCGTATAGTAGAACAGTTGTTTGGAATAAGCTCCAAATAGAACGTGGTAGCTGCATCTAGGAGATGACATAGAGATTTGTAAAGCACACACGGATCTGAAAGATTCAGACCCGTTGACCATAACATCTCTCACAAGCATAACATGATCAAACCCAGAACTCATCGAGTGTTAATCACATGGTAATGTGAACTAGATTATTGACTCTAGTAAACTCTTTAGGTGTTAGTCACATGGGGATGTGACCTTGAGTGTTAATCACATATCGATGTGAACTGGATTATTGACTCTAGTGCAAGTGGGAGACTGTTGGAAATATGCCCTAGAGGCAATAATAAGTTAGTTATTATTATATTTCCTTGTTCATGATAATCGTTTATTATCCATGCTAGAATTGTATTGATAGGAAACTCAGATACATGTGTGGATACATAGACAACACCATGTCCCTAGTAAGCCTCTAGTTGACTAGCTCGTTGATCAATAGATGGTTACGGTTTCCTGACCATGGACATTGGATGTCATTGATAATGGGATCACATCATTAGGAGAATGATGTGATGGACAAAGACCCAATCCTAAGCCTAGCACAAGATCATGTAGTTCCTATGCTAAAGCTTTTCTAATGTCAAGTATCATTTCCTTAGACCATGAGATTGTGCAACTCCCGGATACCGTAGGAGTGCTTTGGGTGTGCCAAACGTCACAACATAACTAGGTGGCTATAAAGGTACACTACGGGTATCTCCGAAAGTGTCTGTTGGGTTGGCACGAATCGAGACTGGGATTTGTCACTCCGTGTAAACGGAGAGGTATCTCTGGGCCCACTCGGTAGGACATCATCATAATGTGCACAATGTGATCAAGAAGTTGATCACGGGATGATGTGTTACGAAACGAGTAAAGAGACTTGCCGGTAACGAGATTGAACAAAGGTATCGGGATACCGACGGTCGAATTTCAGGCAAGTAACATACCGATAGACAAAGGGAATTGTATGCGGGATTGATTGAATCCTCGACATCGTGGTTCATCCGATGAGATCATCGTGGAACATGTGGGAGCCAACATGGGTATCCAGATCCCGCTGATGGTTATTGACCGGAGAGTCATCTCGGTCATGTCTGCATGTCTCCCGAACCCGTAGGGTCTACACACTTAAGGTTCGGTGACGCTAGGGTTGTAGGGATATGTATATGCAGTAACACGAATGTTGTTCAGAGTCCCGGATGAGATCCCGGACGTCACGAGGAGTTCCGGAATGGTCCGGAGGTAAAGAATTATATATAGGAAGTGTTTTTTCGGCCATCGGGACAAGTTTCGGGGTCACCGGTATTGTACTGGGACCACCGGAAGGGTCCCGGGGGTCCACCGGGTGGGGCCACCTATCCCGGAGGGCCCCATGGGCTGAAGTGGGAAGGGATCCAGCCCAAAGTGGGCTGGGGCGCCACTTCCCCCTAGGGCCCATGCGCCTAAGGGTGGGGGAAACCCTAAGGAAGAGTCCTAAGAGGGGAAGGCACCTCCTAGGTGCCTTGGGGAGGAGGGATTCCTCCCTTGGCCGCCGCCCCCCTAGGAGATTGGATCTCCTAGGGCCGGCGCCCCCCTAGGCCCCCCTATATATAGTGGGGAGATGGAGGACTTCTCACCCTGGCCTTTGGTGCCTCCCTCTCCCTCTCCAACACATCCTCCTCCTCCATAGTGCTTAGCGAAGCCCTGCCGGAGTACTGCAGCTCCACCACCACCACGCCGTCGTGCTGCTGTTGGGGCCATCTGCATCAACCTCTTCTTCCCCCTTGCTGGATCAAGAAGGAGGAGACGTCGCTGCTCCGTACGTGTGTTGAACGCAGAGGTGCCGTCCGTTCGGCGCTAGGATCATCAGTGATTTGGATCACGACAAGTACGACTTCATCAACCCCGTTCTCTTGAACGCTTCCGCGCGTGATCTACAAGGGTATGTAGATCCACTCCTCCCTCGTTGCTAGATGACTCCATAGATAGATCTTGGTGACACGTAGGAAAATTTTAAATTTATGCTACGTTCCCCAACAACAACTCCTAGTCCAACTGTAACCTACCGTGTACACAATATTCGACACAACTCTAACAAACTCCATCTTGGCGAATATTCTCCACCACCTTGAATTCGTCAATGCGTCAAACTTCCGTGTACATTGGACTTGAGTTTATCCCATGAGTACTGCTGCTACTTCAAAGACTCCATATGACTCCACCCGCAACTTGTAGTCCCTTATTTTCTTGACCACAGTCAACACTCGAGCAAAATTAAGTTCCTTATTACTCTAGTTTGTGCTCCCAACTTCCAGAGTATCCGTCCATGCCATGACACGCTGATCACTGACCTGCGTGAAAATGAACAACTCACATATTGGGTGTCACACATAAGAGTTACCCGAATTCAACATCACCGCTCCTTTCTTGACCGGCTGTCTGAAACTTGAAGGAATTTCACCATTGCTTGTAGTCACCCCGAGTCAAATTCGCAGTTATCTCACCACATGTATGACCCCCAGAGCCCTGGCCCGTCTCCATGTCCCGTGCATACCGCACGCCTCGCCGCTATTACCGCGTCGAGTCTCCGCTGTCCTGGTCGAGTCTCAAGGGTCGTGAAACCACACTACTCAACCCCCACTGCAGAGTACCACCGGTCATCACCGACCGATGACGAGTTTCATGCTTCCATCAGACCACTGGGCTCCAGTCCAAACTGCATGTACTCGCTTTTCCCCGCTGAATAGGCTTCGACTCTCCGATATCTTACATCGTAGCCCCTCCATCAGCACAGAGTGAAGTCTTCCGTCAAACTCCAGCTCCACCTTAAACATGACTCCATGTAGCTACGCCATGCTACCCCGCGCCCTGTCGACTTCAAGCTCCCATGTGTGCATTGCCTTGAATCAATCACGCGCCATAGTCTTGTCGAAGCCGCACAAGCCCTCAGGCCTGCACCACGTGTTTCCATGCCCCAGAAGTCGGCTACCATCAGCATCACACTCCTATGTCGTCGTCGCTGAAATCACCACCGTCTTCTGCTTTGACCAACATCCACGTCGATCCGTCAGACAGTCCAGTCCGACCCAGCCGAAGTTATCCGACTGCAATCATGCTCCATCCTGCGTCGTCTCCGTCCGCACATCCGTGCATTGCATGACGCCCTGTGTTTGCATGATCCTTTACGGTGCGCTCCAGGCTTCCAAATCATCTTCCACGAATCCGCAATCATCACATGATACTACCATCTTAGCATGCTTGACTTCCCGCAACGACTTCAAACATCCTTGTTGTGCCAACAAAATTTCCATCCTTGTCTACCACGATTGACCCATGGAAATAACCAAGCTGCAATACTTCCCATGCACGTGCCTTTGATCCAAGCCATGCTCCACGTAATGCACCGCTTGTAGCACAACACCCGATGCCATTTAGTTTGCTGCCAAAGCATCTTTCTGATGGACGCTCACCATGATGAGTTGCCTTGCATCATCTCGAGCGATCTACTACCGGTTTGCCTATTCGAATCTTGCTCATGATACCACTTGTTAGAATAAATCCGAGGCATACTGTCGATCTACCGAGGACCAAACAATCACACCAGCATGACACCGAGATTTGTTAACGAGGTTCACCATCATGGCTACATCTCCGGGACATGACTACGGGCGCTCCTCCCCGTGACACAGTCACAATACCTCACCCTGGCCGCCCGGGCGCCGGCACACGCCGCCGGCTCCCCCGTGTGCCCGTGCTATTATGTTGGCATAGGTTACATCGTGTGTCTACCCCCGCTATATAAGAAAGGTCTAGGATACAAGTGTCCTATTAGGACACGACTTCATATCCTATCTAAACACAATACAACTCCTAGTCTAACTGTAACCTACCTTATACACAATATTCGACACAACTCTAACAGTTTGCATCTCAAGGACCATTGTTTGCTGCGAACATATTTGCTAGCGGGACGTCCTCTCCCCATGGGCGCATTTATGATATGTGTGAGAATGAAGTGCTCCTAGGAGGACATACACACCACTCTTAATTCTTGTCAATGGTTATGAGGTTTCATGTAGCTGTCTGTCAACATGCCATTGAATATAACAGTGTGTATTTTTTAAGAAGATGACATTGTGTAAAATAAAGACTCGATAGCCTATGATTTTATTCTAACAATTGTCTATGATTTTATGTCTCTCTTTGGGAGGAATAAAACAAGTTCATAAAAATGCATTGGTTTGTTATGGGATAAGCTATAAAATCATAGCCGCAAATAAAACAACTTCATAAAAATGCATTGGTTTGTTACATGTCTCTCTTTGGGAGGAATCCACATTGTGTTGCATGCCGGGTAATGGTGGATCACATATTACCCTTGCAGTATCTTAGCAAAAAGAAAGAGGACGTGATAGTCTTTACTTTTCTTTTAAAATGAATACTCTGTGGTTGTACTGTCGCCAAACATGCATGCTGTGCAGAGCATGGCATGACCGGCATAATGAGACGATGGAGTTGACAATTTAGGACTATGTAGCTAGACATGGCCGGAGTAAATTCTAAGGCCAACTTCACCGCGCGACCTCATCCTGTTCGCGCGCGTCTGTTTGGAATAAAATGAACGAATAGCGTGGCCAGCGTGCGGTCTCAAACGGACAAATGTCCGAATTCCGTCCGTTTTCGGCCCATCCTCGGCCTAAATTTGCGCTCGGTTTGGGATGAAACGGACACACGCGGACGGCCTGGGCGCACGCCCTTGTCCCCCCTATGGCCCGCCTGTCGGGGACACTAGCAGTCCCTCCGCTCCCAACGCTTCCACTTTCTCTCCCGCCCCGCCCCGCCGCTGGCGCCGTCGCTATTCTCCGGCCGCCTCCTCACCGCGCAGCCCCCGGCCGTCCCTACCAAACCATGTCTCGACATGGCCGCCACCACGCCCGCGCTTTGGCCGTAGTTTTGGCCGTCGATCGGAGGTTTGGCCGTCGCCGTTTTTGCCGGTCGCAGAGGGGAGACGACCGCCGGCGACGTACCACGGCGGCCTCGGCAGCTTCCGATGAGAGCTCCAGAGCGGCCAGTAGCCGGCCGGCAACCACCCCTTCTGCGTCGAGGTGATCATCGCGGCCTCTTCGCCACCACGACCGCAAAGTGTTCGGCATTTTTCCCACAAAGGTATGGACAGTGGAGATGAGTTTTTCTTCCATCACTTTCTTTGTTCATCGGATGATTCGTCGTCGGATGATGAAGATCTCGTGGTGGCTACACTGGTCGTTCACGACCACATTCAACGGCAGCTTCCTCGGTACAGGGGGTCAGTCCCTGGTCGTGCTCCCAACCTGAACCGCAACAGGAAGAGAGGCCACGCCCTGCTCTATGCCGATTACTTTGCCAACACCCCGCTCTTCAAGCCGGATAAATTCCGTCGCCGTTTTCGAATGGCAAGGCATGTGTTCAATCGTATCCGAGAGGGAGTGGTAGCTCATGACCCATACTTCGAGTGCTAGACGGATGCCCTTGGCAAGTTTGGATTCTCCTTTTACCAGAAATGCAACACGGCCATCCGCATGCTTGCATATGGAATTTCAGACGATCTGGTGGATGAGTATGTGCGTATGAGTGAGACAACATGTCTGATGTCAATGTACAAGTTTTGCCAGGCTGTGATCGAGGTGTTTGACCCAGAGTACTTGAGGCAGCCAACTGCCGCTGATACAGAGAGATTGTTGGCGGCCAACGCAACTAGAGGCTTTTCAGGCATGCTTGGCAGCATAGATTGTATGCACTGGGAGTGAAAGAATTGTCCATTTGCTTGGCAGGGCCAGTACAAAGGGCATGTCAAGGCGTGTACTGTCATATTAGAAGCGGTGGCATCACAGGATCTTTGGATATGTCATTCTTTCTTCGGCATGGCAGGTTCTCACAATGATATCAACGTGCTGCAGCGTTCTCCAGTCTTTGCGAGGCTTGCAGAAGGCCACTCCCCACCTGTCAACTTTGAGATCAACGGCCACCAGTACAACAAAGGATATTATCTAGCAGATGGTATATATCCTCAATGGTCAACTTTTGTGAAGACAATCTCAAAACCCCAAGGTGAGAAGAGAAATAGATTTGCCCAAATGCAAGAGAGTGTTAGAAAGGATGTGGAACATGCTTTTGGTGTGCTTCAATCCCGGTGAGGTATCTTTCGAAACTCTGCACTTCTATGCCGTTATGCTTTACAAGTTCTACCCTGCAAGGAAAAACAACCTAAAATTCAAGAAACTCGATGGAGTGTGATATTTTTATTGAAAAAGGCCGCACAATGCCGGGATTTCCGAATTCGGTCGGTGCACTGATATTAGGGCAGTGGGTTCTTGTGTCAACCAATCAAAAGTGCATGCGGATATTTATTTCTGAAAATTAGCCCAATGACAGTAGCACCGATAGATAGATATATTGGCTGCTTCAATCCAAGGGAATTATTTTAGTCTGACTAAAAATAGTTTTTTTTAAGAGGTTAAAGTTCCAAACACCAGTGACTAAAGAGGGGTTAAAACTAGTCTTGAGACTAAAAATTTTTAGTCAGAGATACCCCTACTAAAATGTGGATTAGTCCTCTCTTTCTTCATTTAGCTCCTTTTCTTTAACACAGGCGACTTCTGGATTGGAGGATTTGGAGAATAATAAATGCTCATTAACTTGATTTTAATCTTTTTAGTATTTGGATTCAAGTATAGATGAGGCTAGCAAATTTTAGTCTCATTATTTTTAGTCATGAGACTAAAATGTATCCAAGCATGGTCATAGCTGTCTAGAGATTCGTGGATAAATGAGAGGTGGACGGGTGCCTCCAGTCCACTGCTTGGCCTCAGCCGCGGGGCAGCGGGGTGGGCGCCAAAAGTCGGACCCTGATTTGCTCCCACCAAAGAAAAGCATCAAGAGCGGAGCATAGAGGAGATGGATGTGGTGCCTGCCGTCGAATCAATGTTCGCTTCAGTGCTCGAGATACGGCAAGTCGGCAACTCGTCACCTTGCAAAGCATTACTATTCTGCACGCGCGCGTTGGTCATACGACCTCTCTTTTGCCGGAAGAGAGTGGCGATGGGATAACCGGCCGGAGTGGTCTACCGGCCGACAGAATGATGTCTCCCGCCTCCTTTGCTCCATTGGCGTCGCTGCAAAAAAGGGTTGGAGAGAAGATACTGGCATCGGCGTGACGAGGAGATCCGGTGACCTCTCCGTCCCCGCCAACTTTACACCACCTTCTTCTGTTCGAGGAACCGACTCCACAGTTTCGTAAATACCCCCTACGATTCTAAATTATAGTGCTTTTTTTATTTTCGTACTTTTACTTTAATCATAAATTTAATCAATGAGACCGACTACAGTGGGAGTAAAAATTATATCAGTGAATTCGTATTCAAAAGAAGTTTTTAATTATTTAAATTTTTTCCCGTCGCAGTCGGTCTCGTTGATTAATTTATGATCAAAGTTGAACTTCAAAAAGCACGGAAGCATATATTTTGAGATGAAGGGAGTACACTTAGTCTTTTTAGAGATTTCAACGGAGGGAATACATGCAACGGTGTAGAGCGAGGCAGGGCACGCGCCGGCCACTGTGGCCACACACGCACGCACAGAGCAGGATATTCTCGAGGGAGACAGATGTCGGCCGGGTGGCCGGCGCACTAGCGACGCGGTCGTGGCCGGCGCATGCATGCACTGCCGTGGCCTCGCTCGTACGCGAACGAGCACATGCCCGTCTGCTCGTGTCCGTACGCCGCCGCGCCGACGCACGCACGTCCATTGTTTTTCGAGCTGTGATCGCTGGTCGTCGTCGGTTCTCCCGGCTTCCTGTCCTACGGTAAACGAGAACGGTGTGTGATGAGGACAGCGCTAGCTAGCTGCAAATCACAAGAAAGTCGGTGGATTTTCTTTCAGGCAGGAAAAACTACCGGTCTGTTATGTTCTCTCGTGTTTATTTGTATTTGTATATTCCTGAGCATGGCTGCATCCTGCATGCACGATCTTTTCCTTCCTTGAAGATCATGTAGTGGTTGAACACCGGGCACGTTCCATTTCCATCCATCCACGTAGCTAGCTAATGGTATCAAGTCACGTTGCATCTTGCATGTGCTCGAACGTAATCTCGATTAAATTATTGCTTGTCGCTTGTTGCTTAATAAGCTGAAGTGAGCCGGCCATGCATGCATGCATCTATCTCCGGCTCGAACACGCGCATGCAGTGGTACTGTAGCCAACCAGCCACAGCCATGGAGCTAGCATGCGGCACGTCTGTATGACTAGGAACCAGCTGAGAGCAGCTTATGTAGCAAATTAGGCAATCGCAGGAGCATCAACTGATTAATTATTAGCGCGAGCACGTAGTACGTAGCAGCTGGTTCTAGAATGAGATGGAACGAGATCGATTGCCTACCTGGCCTCTCATGTGCCAGATCGGCCGGTCGGCTTCCGCTGTACAATAACCAGCGCCCCTTATCACGGTAGGGCCCGAGCCTAGCTGGCTAATCCACCACACATGCAACGCCCAGATCAGACGAGTTGCGTGCAGGTGCAGCGCAAAACAAAATGTTGGCGGTCGACCCACGTGTCAATGTTGCTCATGCTAGCTGGCTGCTGTGATTGCGTGATACGGGTCTTATCTTATCATCGCCACCATCACCATCGGAGAGGTATCAGTGCACAATTTCACTTTCCATAGCCGGTAGATGATTCTCCGGCCGCCGTTTCTCGTCCTCGTCCGGCCGAGAATGTCCCGCGAGGTTATGATGGCCGGCCAGGCCGCCAGGGAAAGGAAAAGACTTTGACTAATGATCACTGCGCTCGATAGTGGTGTGGCCAGCTGTGTCCGCATAGATGGCGAGCAGCAGAGCACGGTGCTCCCGCGAACACGGCCTGGTGCGGCACCCGTGCCGTGGCTTTGAGGGACACGGCGGACGGAGCCAGGGCCCTTTTGCGCAGGTGGTGCATGCTGCGTCGACGAACCGCAACCACGAGCAATGGCATCAAAAGAATCGGTGCGGATCGGGGTGGACAGAGGGAATCGGGGAGCATCATCAGATCAGGCAGAGGAGCCCGGGAGGGATGCAGGCAGATGCCGTACTCGGCCGCATCATGTCGTCGGGCGCGGCTTTGGTGCCGTGCCGTCCCACGAGGCCACGACAGACAGTGCGCGCGTGCGTGAGGACGAAGCGCCGTGTTGCCGAGGGGCAGTGCAGGCGGCGGCAGTCGTCACTCGTATGGACTTGATCGAGCCTGTGTTCTACTTCCTCCGTAAACTAATATAAAAGCATTTAGAATACTAAAGTAGTGATCTAAACGCTCTTATATTATTAGTTTACAGAGTGAGTAGTAGCGTGCATTGTCGGGCTCGGGCAGTCGACGGCAGATACAGTGGCCGCGGGCACACGGAGCGAGGAGCCTTCGGAATCGGACGTACGTTCTGGCCGTGCGGTGCTATAGCCTATGGCTGTCCCGACGTACGCTAGCTTCTCTGAAGAAATAGTGCTACTGCACTAGTACAAAGATTCGTAAACAATGACGGCCCATCGACTGGAACTGGAAAGATGTTCAAGCAAAAACTACAAGGTGGTCGATAGTTCACGGTCGTGCGCTTATGTCGCCGGCACCACGTACGTTGCATTGTCCTCCGCGCCGTCTCCTTTGAGTCGTCTTTGGCATCGGCGGCGTACGACCGGTCCAGGTCCGCTAACATGCATGACCTGATCGACTCTGGCTGTGTTGTTTTCCCGTGCATGCACGTGCCGTCCGGGCGTCCGCGGCAACGGTATGCCATCCTAGTAGCCTACGCCTCCGTCGATCGGCAGCCATGGATCTCATCTCTCGCTGCCGGTGCGTCGACCTCTCACGACGGAGGATGCCGACAAGGCGTGCCAGCGAAGCGGGGGCGCGCGGGCTGATCCGCCAGCGAGGCGAGCTCGACCCCCACGGCACACGTCGCCGTCGGCTCCTCGGCCGCGCGCGGCAGCGATGGGGCTCGGCTCAGGGGAGTCGATCAACGCACGGAAGGTTTGGCTGACGGGTGCTCGCTCGGCCGCCCTCCGTTTGTGACCGCCGCCGTCGCCGTGCCGTGCGTGATTTGGACATGATGAGTATGACGTGGCCGCGCATGTTTCTGAACCTAGGGGGTGTTTGTTTTCAGAGACTTTTTTGTGTAGGGACTAAAAAAAATTCCTTTTAGAGACTTTTTTATCAAATGGGAGAGACTTTTTAGGGACTAAACTAGATATTTGGGACTAAATGAAGAAAACTCTCAAGGCGAGTCTTTTTTGAGACTTTTTGAGACTTTTCCAACAATGCCCCTCCATGCATTTATTGGCCCGCCCATGATGTTGTTTGATTGTTATTTCTCTATATACTAGGGGCAACATGGTCATTTAATCTCTAGGAAGGGACTAGTGACTTTTTAGTCTCTGGAAACAAACAGGGAGGGACTTTTTAGGGACTAGAGACTTTTTAGTTGGGACTAGAAAAAGTCCTAGGGACTTATGAACCAAACGGGGCCCTAATACGTCTGGATTGTTGTCTGGACTCTATAGAACAACTTTTTTTTTCTTCGGGAATGATAACCAGCGTGTTAGAATAAATCCGAGGCATACAGTTGATCATCCGAGGACCAAGCAATCACACGAGGCATAACGCCGAGATTTGTTAACGAGGTTCATCGTTATGACTACATCTCCGGGGCCTGACTATGGGCGCTCCTCCCCATGACACCGCTACAATACCGCACCATGGTTGCCCGGGCGCCGGCACTCGTCGCCAGCACCCCCGCGTGCCTGTGCTATTAAATTATTATACGTTACATCGTGTGTCTACCCCCTCATTATATAAGAGGCCTAGAATACAAGTGTCTTATTAGGACATAACTCCTACCCTGTCTACACACAGTCTGAAACCAAATTCAACTGTAATCTACCTTCTACAATAATATTCGACACAACTCTAACACAACAAACGTCAGATCTTTTGGTCTCCCAGTGAACGATGTCCGATCACGATCAAATGGACGGTAATTTTTCTGTGAAACATATTTTTTTTTCTTTTTTGCGCTACATGACAACTTTCGCCTCCGATCATAGCACATCCTACAAAGTTTTTTTTAGTGGTAAAGCATTTATTCAATCTAAGAAAATAAAAGTTCACAGAACCTTAAGTCTCATCTGCACTAACTGCAGGAATTAAACAACACCCGGAATCAGCAAATTTTCGTGTTTTAACCCTTTTCTGAAATCTATTCGAGATTTGACTATAGTTTGAAAAAAATTCGAGATCTGACCCTTTTGCTACCGCCAGAGTCCATGGCGGTAGGGTCTAACAGCCTACCGTAAGGGACTTTGGCTGTAGGAAACATCGCTACCGTCAACCGGGCTGGCGGTAGCCTGCATAACCCTACCGTCAAGGTGCTTGGCGGTAGGCACGGGCACGCACTGTGTTTAATACTTAGGAGGTTTTTGGCGGTACGGCATGCAACCCTACCGCCAAGGACCTTGGCGGTAGGTTGTTATAGCCTACCGCCATGGTCCCTGGCGGTAGCGAAAGGGTCAGATCTCGATTTTTTTTTCAAACTAGGGTCAAATCTCGAATAGGTTTCAGAAAAGGATCAAAACACGGAATTTAGCCCCCGGAATCTCCTCTGCAACAATCTGCAGAATACGATCTGGTGGCACATCCTACAAAGTTGCCATGTCAACTTCAGTTATTTTCGCCTGGCAAGTTTGGCGTCCACAGGGCCAAAGACCGGACAAGCTATAGCGAAAATAAAAAATGTGGCTCTCCAACACACACATATGCAATCGATTATTTACGAGTTGAAAAATGAAAAACGGATAGGGAAGGCTCTTCGGCTCGAATGAATGGTAAATTAAAAAAATACTATAAGAACAAATCTGATGTTTCTACACAACAAACATGTTCATGCGTTCTAAATGTATGAAAATTTGTACGAGATTAGAACACACAAACATGTTTGTTGCGAAAAAAAAACTGAATTGGTTGATTATTTTATTTGTTTTCAGTTTACTGTTCATCCAGGAGCATATCAGCGCTTGGGCTTACAACTGGATTTTTCAAACAAATTAAAATATCATGTAGTACTATATAGTTACTTATGTAACTCAACGTACTTTATTTTTACAGTTGTAATTAACGCTGACTATTCAAATTGTTGCCTGTTTTTTGGATTTACGTGTTTATAGCAATCCTCCCTATGCACCATTTTTTGTACTTCTGAAGCTTTGAATGTGTGATAATGTACCGTTGACATGCAAGAGGTTTAGATAGTCCCAAATT
>NC_041382.1:78984249-79013605 GCF_002162155.2 Triticum dicoccoides
CCGTCCCAGCAAATAGCAACCTTTCATTCGTGCACTTGTATGACTGAACAAGTATAGGAGTTTGGAAAGGCTGTGAATCAAATAACATACACATGGTTATCCGCAAAGATAAATTTTCAAAACAGTCAATTTTTTCAATTAAATTGTGTAAATGGGAACATGGGATGAATTTGTATGATGGCAATTATATATAGGAAAACCGTGTGAGACATTCCTCAGCAAATCATATATGTGAAAATATGTTAAGCAATCAATGAGACACCTTGAATCTAGACTTAGAAGTACACGTGCTCCAAATGGTGATGTATGGCAAGTTGTGAGACAATAATGTTGTTCCCCATGGATGAGGGTAGTTTGTGTTCCTAGGAGGACATCCTTGCACCGGTGCATTCATGCCAACTAACCTTGCTGATGATGATATTTGATGTGCACTATGTCGACATGTAGCACTATGTCGGCATGTGTTGTTCCGTTGTGACCACAACTGTAGGAGTTGATCAAATAACTCTGTCTGAGAAGGTCGGGGTTAGTATCTCAAGGACCACTGTTTGTTGTGAACTTATTTGCTAGCCAGACGTCCTCTCCCGAAGGGCACATTTATGATATGTGTGAGAAGGAAGTCCTCCTAGGAGGACATACTCACCCACGTAATTCACGTCGTTGGTTATGAGGTTTCATGTAGTCATCCATCGACGTGAGATTACAAACATTGTGTATTTGTTGAAAACAGGACATGTGTATAATCAAGACTCGACAACCTATGATTTTAGTCTAACAATGCAAAAGATGCCTACCTCGTGCATTTGATTATAATTTCTTATGCATATTAGCTAGCTGGGGGGACTACCTCCATGACGATTGACAAACACTTTTGTGTGAGATTATGATAGTGAAAGATGGGTCTGTTCACCACCAGTGGGCCATGCATCGTCCATACATTTCATAGCTTCATTTTTTTCGAAAAGGAGGTTATCCCCTGGCCTCTACATCAAAAAGATGCATGCGGCCATTTTATTAAAAAGCAAATAGTCCAACAAAGTCATCTGGTCTCGAAATACAAAAAGGCTCACAAAGAGCTAACTGCATGAAAACAAAATAGCCACAACCGGCGGAATAAAGAAAGATAGGAAACTAAACACCTATCCTATTACATGACCGCCATCCAAACCGGTTGAAGATAGCCGACGACATGAGAGAGAAGCAAAAAGTAGCATAAAGTTGATCTAACTGGACCCCTCAAAGTCCCCTTGAATGTCAAGGCTGTCCGGCAGCCCTCAAATTGAGAAACAGTATAATGCAGCTAGCCACGAGCCTCCACAGCGATTTGACTGTCTGAAGCGTCCGATCTTTGAATCTACGATCCACGACAAGTCTGGTCGTCCCAGATCGCTCACGCACCGCACGCACCATCTAGCGGGCTGCTGCTCCGCGGAGCGAGTTGGTTTTCCTCTCCGTAACCGGGCCTTCCAAGGCCCGCGTCTTCGGAACGCTAACAGCCCATGTCATTCACGTCCATTGATATCCTGCCGAACAGAGCAGTTTCTCTCCTCGATGCGCCGCCGGTTCATGTTCCTCAATGCGCCGCCGTCCTCCTCGATACGCCGTTGTTCTGCTGTCGACGAGGTTCTTCTGCGAGAACGCCTCCGCGCCGGTTCCTTCTACCCGCCCTACTCTTCCTCCGCAGCTCTTTTTTACTATTTTTTTATTTCGTGTCTTGTAGCGTTTGTCCATGGCAGCTGCGGCTGCGGCGGCCGTCGGCACCCTCTCCCCAAAGACACCGACACAGATGGGCAACAGAGGGATGTTTTTTCATCTTCCTCTGCGTGGCAGTGTTGCTGTGATGGCAAGATGATACGGGCGATGAGGGGATGGGGGTGACAGTGTGGCTCTTCTCCGTTGATATCCAAGTGAGCACAAATATCATATTGCAATTGTCCTACATCTACATGACTACATGTACTGCATCTGCTTCATCATTTATTCATTTTACTTTGCAAGAAATAATGAGATGATCTGCCATCTCTTTTGTTTATAGGCTGTCCGCTGTGCTTGATTAATTAGGTCTGTGGTACCTAGAGTAATCACAACACGTGCATAAATGACCATCCAACACTGCTGATCTGCTGCTTAGACGTCATGTCATATTCAGGATTTGGAGCTACAACATATACACTATTGGTTGAAAATGGGTGACCAGAACACAAGTGGATGGAGTGTAAGTTATGATTCAAGTGGATGGAGAGAAAGTTATGATTCAGTTATACCATGATTCATTTTGTATCATTGGTATCCCCACCATCGCTAGCTTCCGTCCTCATCCCCATTGTTCTCTACCAAGGAGATCCTGCCTCCCGCCGCTCCTCTGCACTTCGCTGGGACTGTTCCATGTGCCACCACGACACCAGCTGCGAACCAGGTCCACCGCGCGGCTATGAGAACCTCCTCGACACGCATCTGCTCCAGTTTTTGGCATGACAGCCAGTTCGCCAGCCTGACTCTGCTCATCGTCTCGCTCGTTCGTTGGCTCCCGATCCGGATGGTGTATGCTGGCTCCCAAAAGCTCATCAGTTTGTACCGACTCCTTGTTTTTTGGTCTGTTTGCTTTTACCGAATGTTATTCGATCTGACAAGAAAAATATATACTCTTCTGCAGTGCAGATGCTACCTCAGTTAATTTGATCTCCATATTCTTGGCACCACGAACTGGATTTACTTACCATCGAATACTTAACATGGAAGAAGTAACACAAATCTCCAAGCGCAATTTTGAGAAAACCAATGTCAGGTATTGCCCTACCGTAAGGTATGAAGTACGAAACCTCCCGGTTTTTTCTGATAATGAATAATTTTTATTTCCTCTGTTTCAAGTGTTTGTTTCTATTTCCTTGGCAAGATAAGAAGCTATGGTGCCTATATTCACTGATAGGCTTGGCAACCTTTGTATTGAATGTATGTGCCTCAGTTCCTTTCTACTTCTATGATGTTTATCTTATCTTTCCTTCTTTACAATTTGATTGGGGCCTTTTATAGCTGCCACGGGGATGGTCAGAGGTAGCACTGTAACGACATAGAGCATAGGTGGTTTATATCCTTAAGACATCAAAGAGTTAGTTCATCTTAGTATTCACCATGTGTTGGCATTTGCATTTCACTATTGTTCATTTTTCCACAGTGAAAAAGGATTAGTGTCATGTGGTCATACGATGATGTAGGCGAGCTCCAGTGAGGTCTCCATGCATCATTTTACTGATTTAGTAGGAGGCGATCCCTTTATATGCCGGCTCGCTAGATTGTTGGTAATTTGAGCCTCTCTTGCCCATCCCTCATACTATTATTGCATGTGTTGCGTTGTACAAAAATAACCTCTTTTTAGAAATGAGATTCTCTTTAGGGAACATAAACATTAGGATTGATTTATAGTCAGTATATTACATTGTGCAGGATAAATTATATCTCCCTTTTGGGCGTTTTGGTATATGATATTTTGAACCATATGAATTTTATGATATGTTATGGCAACTCAACATTTCTCAAACAACTCTATTGTTACTCTTAAAATGGACGGGCGCGGCAATGCGTGCCTATATGGTCTAGTTTATCTCATATATGGAATGAGTATGAGGAGTGCCCGGTCAGTGTTCCTGCGTCCGTCACATAGCATTGGGCCTCCCATAAAGCATCTTTTTTTCTTTCTCTATATTTTTTCTCTCTCCCTCCTTCTTCATCAATCACATGTATGTAACCGGACATATAAGAAAAAAGTGTGGGCCATGGCTGCATGAACGAAAAAATAGGGGTCAAAGCGAACGCTGATCGGACGCGTCCGCAGGTGTTTGAGGGGCCAAATTTGTTCAGTGCGGCTGTAGATTCTCTGAACGGTCATATATATTCTAATGGCGCTGATAAGCCTGCTTACTCAAAATTTGGATACAGTTCAGACTTTTAACATGTCTAGAAATTTGTCGGGAATTCAGTAAACCGGATGGAGTGTGATCTTTTTTTTATTTGGCCCAACGCCTGGAATTTGTCGGTACACTGATATCACGGCGGTGTCAGTGTGTTCTTGTGTCAACCAATTAAAGTGCATGCAGATATTTCTCAAAAGTAGCTGAATGGTGGTACTGATCGTTAGAGATTCGTGGATGAGAGAGAGAGAGAGAGAGAGAGAGAGAGATGAATGCCTCCAGTCCGCTGCTTGGCCTCACCCACGGGGCAGCTAGCTAGCGCGGTGCCAAAAGTCAGACGCTGATTTCTGATTTGAAATGCATCAAAGGTGGGGTGCCATGGAATCAAGCTCGCCTCGGTGCTCGACGGCAAGTCGACAGCTCGTGACCTTGCACACAAGCAACCCATGCAACAATGATGCACTGCTCCCTCCGTGCACAACTCTCTCTACCTAGCTGGAGCCGTGAGTTTCTGAACTTATTAGACAACCAAACGCCTTTGATGTTTCTTAGCACCAAATGTGAGTGGGTCTTTCCTTTCGGTTCGTCTATGCTGGCAAAGCATTATTTCTGCCCGCGTTGGTCGACCCATCTCTCTCTTGTTCCGGAAGACGGTTACATAACGTACGATAACCGGAGTGGTCTACCGCCTCCTTGCTCCATCGGTGCCGCTGGGAAAGGGGTTCGATCGAGAGAAAATACCGGTATCGGCGCGACGAGGAGATCCGGTGACCCCTCCGCCTCCCCATCCCACAACTTCACACCATCTTTCTTTTGAGGAACCAACTCCACAGTATCCTCCCAAGTTAGTGCTTGGACTGCGCGTGACGCGGCGGCAGAGGTTTTGGGGTAAGCCACCGAGCCGTCGGCGTAGACCACGAGGCACACCTCCCGCTTCTCGCCGCCGCCGCCGCCGCCGCCTTCTTCTCCGGCGCCGGCTTGTGGTATCTCCATACCGTCGGGGTCCCGAGTTGACGTTGCTTGGTTTGACTTTGGGCTACAGGTTTACGTACTTGGCATCTACTCTCTCCGTTTCGAATTACTTGTCGCAGGTATAAATGTATTTAAAACTAATTTAGTTACTTTCGCCATGTAAACCTGCGTGAGTATATGTGTATATATATGGCTAGGCGTCCACAATCCGATTATACAAAGTTTGAAACCTTGGCAGTGTCGGAGTAGAAACCAAGGTGGATGTCATGTAAGATTCCGACAC
This sequence comes from Triticum dicoccoides, assembly GCF_002162155.2. Taxonomy (NCBI): domain Eukaryota; kingdom Viridiplantae; phylum Streptophyta; class Magnoliopsida; order Poales; family Poaceae; genus Triticum; species Triticum dicoccoides. The sequence goes on from NC_041382.1 coordinate 78,989,410, forward strand.
GTACGGTCGCTGATAGTAAAAGAAAGAGTCAATTACACCAATGCTGCTACAACTTGGCATAAATGGTCACTTTAGTGTTAGAACTTGCGGGATACACTAAAGTGGTGCAAAAACTTGGTTTGGACGTGCAAATACGGTGCAAATCTCGTTTGTATACGGCCGCAACGCTGACGAGGCATGACAGCGTGGCATCGGGCCCGCTGTCAATGACTGCATAGTGAAGGTTGGGCGTGTAGCGTGCTCTTTTTTGCAAAAACACCCTCAGATTTTTATTTTTATTTCTCATGAAAAGGTACATGTTAGGCGTGTGGCATCTAGTGGGTCTCACTTGTCAGTGAAACATCACAAATTTTGTTAGAATGAAAAATATGGCGCAGAGGGATTCGTACCGGTGACCGCGGTCTAACCAGCATGCGCGGCTACCCACCCGCCCAGAGTTCACTTGCTAATGCATAAGCATACGCATACACAAGTTTTACATCTTTGAATTAAGTAACATAAATCAAGAATTTTAATCCGTAAAAAAAGTTTCGCTCGTGGGGTTTCGAACAAGCTACCCATGTAAAACAAGTAGGAGGGCGTGCCACTCCAACTATGAACTCTTACATGTTTTTTTTTGAGACAAATGGACTCTGATGTGTAAATATAATTGTTACGGTTCATGTCTATAATAGAACGTGCTCCTGGGCTACAATTTACATGTATATTACTCCCTCTGTTCATTTTTGTAAGTCGTTTAGGACAGCTGAAATTGAACTGTTTTAGATGATGTCTTAAATGTCTAAAAGGTCTTACAAAAGTGAACGGAGGGAGTATTACAATTTACATGTCTATAATAGAATATGTATATTATTTATAATTACAACTTTAAAAAATTGTAATTATAAATAATATACATATAAATAAATATATGAACCAAAAAATGCTCACCTATTAATTTTAAAATCCATCAATTTAAATTAGAAAATATTTTTATATTTTTTGATATGAATTAAAATATCAAAGTAACTTTAGAAAATATTTGTACTTAAATAAATTATCCTATAAGTTCAAAAAACTACTTTTTTATAATATAATTATGTTGTATATAAAATTGTCCAAGATTTAATTTGTTTATGTTGTTTTATAAGTGTTCATGCATTTTTATAAATTTTGTGTGTTTTCTATAAATTATATTTGTATTTATAAATTAATTTAAATATATGTATGAAAAAAAAGTTAGCCTAGTGTGACTGCAGATTCTGAAATGAATACATATTTACAATACAATTTACATTTTTTAGGCTAAAAAATGAAAAGAAAAAAATTAGCATGTTTAAGGCACGAAATGCTAGTCCCACCGTGGCATCTTTTTTTTAATTTATAATTGTAATTTTACATTCCCTGTGATTTTCTTTTTATTATTATTTTACATTATTTTAGGTCAGGATGTAAAAGGCTTAGTATCATTATATTAACATTAATCGTTATCTGCTGGGTTGGCTAGCTCCGCACTCTGTTTGACCCAAGGGTCACCTGTTCGAGTCATGCGTGGTTTCCATTTTTCATTCTGAAACTAATAAAATTTGTGATGTTTGGCTGACAAGTGGGACCATCCGATACCACACATGCGATTACTGTATAAACTTAACAGGGGCCTTTATGTAAGAAAAAACAAAAAAAATAAGAATTCAACGTTTTTTTTTTGCAAAAAGAGCATGCCACACACCCGTCTTTCCAATATGGTCACGGACACCGGGCCCTACGACATGCTGTCATGCCCCGTCAGCGTTGCCGGCGTATAGAAACGAGATTTGCACCGTATTTGCACGTTCGAGCCAAGTTTTTGCACCATTTCGATGTATGCCACAAGTTCTAGCACTAAAGTGACCATCTGCGCTAAGTTCTAGCACCACCGGTGTAATTGACTCTAAAAGAAAAGGAGTGCGACCTTTTCAGAATCAGGTCACAAGCCATGGAGTATAGTCGTGCTTGCTTGCATGCTTTACGGCGTGAAAAAACGGTTTTACCGGCACGGTTGTTATCATGTAATCAACCGATTAATAGAAGTATAGTCGAATAATAACGCACGGAGATATTTTCCAAAAGCAGCTGAGATATGGTGGATGTTATTCTCTTAGAAATTTGTGGATGAAACGAGACGTGGCTGCGACTGCCCCTCCTACTCCCTTCTTCTTTAGCCTTGCTCACGGGGCAGCCAGGTGCCAGAAGTCGGTATAATTGCTTGATCTGACATGAGACAGTCTACAAAGCAATTGATCATGATCAAATTTGTAAGCCCTCCCACAAAAGGTAGCAAAAGTAGTAGAGATTTTGTTCCTTGGCATCTCATCAAGCACACTTCAGCGCTCGGCCTCGAGACCCTTGAAGCAGGCCACAAGAGCAATGTACTTCCTCCGTAAGATAGTGATCTAAACGCTCTTATACTCTCTTCATCTGAAAAAATTTGTCTCTTAAATAAATGTCTCTAGCATCAAGTTAGTGCTAGATACATCCATTTGAGGGACAAGGTCGAGACAAGTATTTCTTTACGAAGGAAGTATTACTGCATTAGTTTATTGAACAGAACTGAATAATGTATTAGTGTATTATCGTCTCCTTGCTCCATCGGTGCCGCTGGGAAAAAGGGGTTCGATCGAGAGAAGATAGTACTAGTATTGGCGTGGGTGACGAGGATATCCGATGACCCCTTCGTCCCCGCCAACTTTAAAGTTTTAAACCACCTTGTTCTTTTGAGGAACCAACTCCACAGTTTCCTTCATGTGGCGGCATCCCGTCCCTTTCGCAAGCTAGTATATATTCCATGCAACGCGCCGGCATTGTAGCCACACACACACAGTTGCAGGAGAATCATCTTGAGAGGGATAGATGTCGACGCACTAGCTAGGCACTACTGATGTGGATACGTATACACCACGTTGTGAGCCTTTGATCTGCAATGTGATGATCGACAATTCTTCCGGTTTCCTATGATAAAACGACGCTCATTGTGCCCAGGACTACAAGTCGGCGTGCAAAAAAAAAACCACACATGGAAAGAAGCAGTCTAGAATAGATACAACAGCATGCCATTGCTTGCCAAGGTAGAGCGAAGTGCACTCATGTGGAGATGCAGCTAGGCTCATCTACACCCGGATGTGAACAGGAAAATAAAATATAGCAAAAAAGTCCGAATTTTTTTTGGTGCAAGATGTTCAAATGTGTGATGTTTGTGCTAAATTTTAGCTTGTTTGGATATTCAAAGAGCTCGTGATAAAAAAGACAAATTTCTAGTGTCTAAGAAACATTTGAAAACAACACTGTCCATAGTGGATTTTGTCTTTTTTGCCACGACCAACTTGAATGTCCAAATAAGCAGAAATTTTGCACGAACATGACGCGTTTGAGCACCATGCATCACAAAAAAGGTCTATATTTGTTTTGTTATTTTTTCAAAGATTTTACTGTTCATCAAGTGTAGGTGAGCCCGGGCACTGAATTAAATTTTCGATAGATATGGTGGATGGTATTCTCTTGGCATAGATGCCTCGTGTCCCTTCGTCGGCCCTCGCCCACCGGGGCAGCCGGGTGCCAAAAGTCAGCCGGCCCTTGATTTGCTCTCACAAGAGGCAGCAAAAGCAAGGGAGCGGAGACTTTGTTCCTTGGCATCTGATCAAGCACCCTTGAGTGCTCGGCGGCAACTCGAGGTCGGCAGCTCGTGACCTTGGCATCAGGCAACCCAACCCAAGCAACGCACCTCGCAAAGCGATGGAGAGATGAACAGCATGTGTGCAAAGAATCCTTAATCATTATGTGGATTCATGGTTCGCGTGGGTCTCTTTCTCTTGCCGGCCGCGGAGCTCCGGCGCCGGACACACTGATTACTTGTCGTCTCCGAACAAGCTGCTGAGAGGAAAAGAGGTCCGGAGTGGAGTGGGTGGAATGAGTGAGGAAGATTATCCCAGCAGCGGCGTGAGGCGGAGAGGCTCGGAGGGGCCGTGTCCGCCGACCTGGTCGTTTTCCGTGTCCCGTTACCTCGACGGTGCAAAGCGTACGCAGGGCACGCGCCGTGTGCTCATGCGGATATGCTCCGCGACGTGAGAGCCTAGGCCCTAGTGGGCGGGCATGCGCCGTGTCCCCGCGGGCTAGGCTGCTTTCTAGGGTAGATAGATGGCCGGCTTCGTTCAGCAATTGACGTGGCCACATGATACGATCACGATTTTTCAGCAAAATGCTTTTGGTATACGATAGCAGCTAGCATGGCGCGCAAGGCCAGGCATTTCTGTGGCGAAGTGATTCGGTGGGAAAGAAGATCCAATCCTTGCATTATGTCACTCATAACTGATTTGACACTAACATACATATGCTTAATTAGCTCTTCACCAAGCAGAGCGCATACGCACGCGCGCCACACCGCAATTTACCACTCCCTCCGTCACATACGCAGGAGCCCGCACCTTCCACACTGATAGGACCATGGCTGACGTAGTTAGGTCCTCAAACTGCGCCTTGTAAGCCGAGGAAGCAGAGTACAATCCAACCTTGGTGACCCTTCTTGCAAGGACCCCTGCGTCGCCCCCGCTCGGGCAACTCGGGCGGAATCCCAACCCTAGCTGCCGCGGGCTCCCAGTCCTTCCATCCCTCCCTCCGCCGCCGCCGAAGGACGCCACCGGCCTATTGCCCGGGGGCTAACGGCGGTGGCAGGGGCCTTCCCTCTCTCCCGCGCCATGGGTGCGGTGCGGAGCCAGGAGGAGTTCCGGAACTTGGCCACATGCCCATTGCCAACCGTGACGGAAGTGGCAGTTGCAAAAAAGTCCCTGTCTTCATCAGTTCATAGCATACCCATACCAATACACAGTCTTGTGGGCTCTTCCCACTTGAACCAGAGCCATCGAAGTCTAATAGCCTTAGCAAACTTGTCCAAGTTGAGCACACCTAAACCACCATGCTTCTTAACCTTGCAGGCGATGTCCGAATTGACTTTCCATTTCCCACCAGAAACCTTGTCGGTGCCTGCCCACAGATAGGCGCGCCAAAAATCATTATGAATGGGCCCCTTTATTTGTTGTAGTATAAGGGTGAAAAAACGCCCTCAAATTTGTTTCGTCACACTGGGCCTGCTCGGTAGTGTGAAAAGCAGCATCTTTTCGGCAAATTCCCTATTTAACGCGCTTTTGCGTAAAATTTGTAGAGCTTCACAGAATAACCAACTAGCTGGGTCGGCCCATGCAGCAGTCCAGTTAGGGAAACTTCTGGAAGATTCATTTGGTTTCTACTGTTTTTTTACTACTACTTTTACCGTTTTCTTCTGTTTTTTGTGTGTTCTTTTTCATTTATTAAAATACTTTTATTCTTAAAAATTGGTAGGAAAATTCACAATTTGTTCCAAATTTCAGAAAATATTGACTTCTTAAATATTTTTGTTCAAAATTTTGAAAAATGTTCCTGTTTTCATAAAATGTTCGTATTATTTTTTTTTATAATTTTACAAATTTTTCCCGATTCATAATTTTTCATATTTTCAAACAATATTCTCAATTTGAAAGCATGTCCAAATTTAAAGAATGGTCATGTTTTTAGAAAGATCGAATTCTCACAATTTTTGAAATTTGTTCATGTTTTTAAAAAGTGTTCGCTTTGTCCAAAAAAATCACTGCTTTAAAAAATGTTTCACAAATTATTCCAATTTATAAAAATGTTCACACTTTTTAAAAATAATTTTTGCATTTGTTTATAAAACAATGAAATAAATGAAAAACATTGGTTGCTATAGTAGCCAGGTTGCTACAGAGCACAATGGGCCAACCAAATGGAGGCACTCCTTCTGCGTCCTGCCGACTACTCGCCGTAATGCGCGGCACATAGGGAGCTTCGTCTTTTCGGATACAACTATGCCTCGCTAATAGCGAACTTGTACGAGCGCTCGCTTGAAGTGCCTAACCCAATAAGTCGGATCAGGCTTAGGGCCTCAAGTGAACGTCTGCATCCTTCGTCTTTTCTGCATTTTGGATTTTTGTTAATTTTTGTTATATTTGAAAATATTCCTAATATATTTACCATGAAAATTCTTTTACATAAAAGTTAAGAAAAAAATTATTGTGTACTTCCAAAAATGTTAAACATGCACAGAAAAATGTTTCAACTGTATACATAAAACGTACCACGTGTATTGAAAAAGTAGACATCAAAACATATATATGAATAAAAAGTTAATCAGGTATTTAAAAATGTCAAACGAGTATAAAAATGTTCCTATTCTATATAGAAAATGTACAATGTGTAATGTAAAATGTACAACATGTGTGAAAAAATTTAGGCATCAAAACATCAAATGAAAAATGTTAATCATATATTTTCAAAATGATAAACATCTATACAAAATGTTTCTAATGTATACGAAAAATATGAAACATGTATGAAAAAGTACACATCAAAACATCAATACGACAAAAATGCAAAACATTTGTGTAAAATATTCCTGATATATACAAAAAATGTACAACCTGTAGACATACAAAAAACAAGTTTAAAGACTATTATACATGTATTTCGAAATATTTATTTTGTGTATAAAAATGCTCGTACTGTGTACGAAAAATGTACAATATGTATAGAAAAATATAGACGCCGAAGCATACGTTTGAAAAATGTTAAACATGTGTTTGATTATTTTTAATATACATGGAAAATCTTTTAAATATATACCAATAATGTATAATGTGCATGAAAAATAAATTAGGTTTTAAAACATATATTTCCGAAAAACTTTAATCATGTATTTCAATAATATTAAATGTGTTAAAAATGTACCTGATGTATATGGAAAATGTTCACCTTTTTAAAGTAAAACCTGAAGAAAACTAAGGAATAAACTGAACGGTAAGTTGAAAGAGGGGAAGAAAGAGGCATGGAAAACCCAAGGGAATTTTGTTTCATTTCTTATTCATTCTTTTTTGCATTTTGTGTCCATTTATTTTTCATTTTCATTTCCTTTTATCTTTTGTTTATTTTGTTTCTTACTTCAGTTTTATGTGTTCTCTTGGTTAAAATTGTACATTTTTAGTATACCTCAACAACAACTTTCTAATATATGTCTTACGCTTTTCCAATACAAATTAAAAAAATGTTATACATGATCAATTTTTTTCTATATACATTTTTACTATTTTTCAAACACAGGATTATTAGTTTTAGAATTCATGGTCATCTTTTTCTATTCATTTTCACATTTTTTTAAATGCTTGAGTAATAGTTTTTAAATGAAAATTAGTTTTTTTAATACATGCTCACCATTTTTTCTATACACATTTAACATTTTGCGAACACTTTTTGAACATACTTTTAAATACTTGATTAACATTTTTATATACATGGTCAAAAAAATTTCATCATTTTTCTAATACATGGTCAACATTTTAACTATACACATTTAACATATTCCAAATGCTTGATTAACATTTTTTAATACTTGTTCCACATTTTTTTAAATACTTGATTAAAAAAATTAGATACATGATCAATTTTTTTCATAATTTTTTTAATACATGGTCAACATTTGTTCTAGACACTTTTAAAATTTCTCAAATGCTTAATTAAAAGTTTTCAAATAGTTGTTCATCTTTTTTTCAAAATGCTTGATTAACATATTATATATATGTGATAAATAAAATTTATCCTTTTTAATACATGATGTACAATTTTTCTATACACATTCAACATTTTTCTGAATGGTTGATTAACATTTTCAAATATTTTGTCAACATTTTACAAATGTGTGTTATACTGTTTTTTCAAATATATATGTTAACATTTTCCAAATACTCTCTAACATTTTAAAAATAGTTGTGTGTGTGTGTGTGTGCGCACGCGCGCGTGTGTGCTTGTGTGTGTGCATGCGTCGTTCAAAAGCGCGCGTGTGTGTGTGTGCGTGTGCTGGTGTGTGCGTGGGTGTGCGCGCGTCGTGCGGGCGCGCGCGCGTGTGTGTGCTTGTGTGTGTGCGCGTGCGTCGTGCATGTGCGTGTGTGTGCGCGCGCGCATGCGCGTGTGTGTCGTTGTATGTGTGAGGGAGAGAAAGATAATATTTTAAATTACAAATAAAAGTACAAAAATAATGCAACAAACGAAAACAGAAAATAGAAAAAGGGGATGTGGCTGCTGGGCACGTGGGCCGGCCCATCTCAATCGCCCCATTAGCGAGTCAGAAGCTAGACTCGCTCAAGGCGAGATATAGGGGCGCCCTTTCAGGAGTCTCCCTCCCCTATTCGCTTGGACTGGACGTGGTCCTCTCTTTTGGCGTTCGATCGCTCTTGCCTTTTTCTCCGTGGGAAAAGTCGGTAGAGGAAAAATGCTAGCTACTGGCTCAGAAAATTTTTGACTACCATTTATCAACTGATTTTAAAACATTATTTTAAAACTGTTCTTCAATTTAGAAATATTTCGGATTTAAAAACCTTCATGTATCTTTTAAAATCATGAAGCTAAATAAGTGCACGAATTTTAGATATTTCCAACGATTTTACAAATAAATCGAGTTTTTAAAATCACAATTAAATATATATAGTTCCGAATTCTGGTTTATATCAGTTTAATGTATAAGTTAGAATTTATAAAAACAATAAAGAAAAAATATGTTAGAGATTGGCATATTTTTCATAACTATATTTTTAATATGCAGTGTGTTCTACCTATTGGATTGGTTTTTTTGGAGAAAATATGTGAAAGCTTTATTGTAATACCTGCGCATTTTATATGACAAACATGAGTACTTTTTCATAGATGGTGAAATTTTTTTTTAATAAGTACTCCCTCCGTCCCAAAATAAGTGTCTCAAAAATAAGTGCCTCAACTTTGTACTAGCTTTAGTACAAAATTGTACTCCCTCCGCTCTAAAATTCTTGTCTTAAATTTGTCTAGATACAGATGTATCAAGTCTTAGTATTACATACATCCATATGTAGACCAATCTAAGACAATAATTTTGGGACTGGAGGAGTACTAAGCTTGAGACGCTTATTTTGGGACCGAGGAAGTATTTCACACAAAGTATCTTTTGATCTATTGGCAATAATTTGACCTGACATGCTTGAAGATGAATAGATCGGAAGTTTTCTCGTAAAAAAATCACCTGCTATGGGCATCTTAAAGTAATCTCGATTGGACATGCATCGATATTTTCCTTCTACAATATTGATTATCATCGTCACTCAGGGAGGGATGTTGGGCGACAGGGCGGGCGACTCCGCGGGGCAATGGTGCGGCAGTCGCTGGGCCACAGTCCTCGGCGTCTGCGCCTCGCCCGCGGGTTGGTGGCCGGATCTGATGACGACGAGGCGGACGGGGACGGTGATGATCCGGTAGATTCACCGCCGACGCTGACCCCTTCCGATATGTTTTGCGAGTTTTTTCTTTCGGGTTATGACGAGGACGAGGTTGCCTCAACGGTGGACAAGATTCTGCTGGTGGACGATCCGGCGAGGGTTGGGCTCCACGCGGGCGAGAGGAAGGAGATGGTGCGTCGCGTCATTCACCGGAGAACGGCGGCGACGGATGTCAGGCCATGGAAGGGACCTCTCTCGAAGGTTAGTCTTCCAAACCTTACTCTTTTTGATTTGATTAGGCTAGATTCGTGGATTAAGGTTGAGAGGAAGAAGAGATCGGTTCATTGTGCAAGCAATTCCCGGAGGCCGGCGGCAGCCGTGGCGGCGTTGCGGGCGGGGCACGCGATCGGGATCTCGCAGGTGCAGGAGCTTCGTTTGAACGCGCTCTTGGGCCGCGAGCTGGGTGCGCCAGGGGGTGGGCTGGTTCTGAGTGAGCCGGGCCCGTGCGTGGTTGGGTCGGCGTTAACTGGGTATGAGGCCCAGTCTAACTAGGCAACTACGTCGATCCCTCCTGCAGCCCCATGCACGTTCGCTGTTCCTCGAGTTTGTCTACCATCGATACGATCTAGGGTTTTGAGTGGGAGCCGACTGAGGTTTTGTGATCGTGGTGCAGGGCGGGCAAGGCGCATCCCCCCACTCCACGTCATGGCTGGTCGAGGTGCTTTGCCACCCCCTGGCAAGTTTGTAGCCCCGGGCAGTGCTGGCCGCGGAGGGCTAGTGCCGCCGACGGGGGCTGGCCGCGACTGGAATGGTCCGCCGCCGGGTACCGGCCGCGGTGGAGTCGGCCTGCGGCCCGAGACTGGCTGCGGTGGGGTTGCCCCGCTGCCGGGAGCTGGGGACAGCAGGGCGGCGCAGGAGGCCAACGGCCCTAGGCCGCTAGCGGCTGGCGGAGCGCCCGGACCTGGCGCAGTTGGCCGCGGGTCTGTTCCTGCGGGCGCTCGGCCCTCGACGTCAGTGGTGGTTCCGCAGCCGGCTATGGGTCGGGGTGGTCCTAGACCCCCGGTGCCGAACCCGGCTGCCGCCGCGGGCCGAGGCACTTCGGGACCGAGGCCGCCTCCTCCAGCTACTGGCTTCCAGCCACGTCCGTTGACAGTGCAGCCCGGTGCCAGGCTGCCGCATTTTGTTGCCTGACAATCGCAGAATTCGGCAGCGCCGGTGCTGACGCAGGCACAGTTGCCGCATGCTTCGGTTGGTGGGGGTGATTCGACTGCGCCTCGTGGTCAGTGGGGCGACGATGCGTATAACGATTATGGTGATGGACAGCACCGAGGATCCTCGTCCACGGGTGGTGGTCGGGGGTATTCCTGGCAGAGCGATGGTTCGGTTGAGAGGCCTTTCATGGGGCCAACGGGAGGCTTTGTCGAAGGGGCGTCTGGACCGGGAGATGGTCACTGCGGTGATTTCCGTGGTCATCGTGGTGGCCGAGGCGATCGAGGTGGCCGCTTTCGTCCAAGACAGCATTCAGTTGTCGTTGAGTAGACGGTTGCTGGCGTGGCTACTAAGGAGCCTGGGTTGTCTAGCCAGGCTATGGAGGTGGTGACAGCACTGGCTGATGTGGAGGTTCCTGGTAATGTTGAGGTCGGGTTTGTGTCTGTGGAGGCATCTGACAGGGCTGATCTGGACAGGGCGGCCAAGTGGGCGCGCAAGAAGGAAAGAATGTTATGCTATCGCTGTGGCGAAAAGGGCCATTTCATTGCTGAGTGTGGCAGTTTTATGCGATACGTGTGGCAAACCAGCCCATGACTCGGGGGCTTGTCCGCTTTTGAGGGATCAGGCACCGACTCTTATGATGTATGGAGTGTACTGTGCTGAGCTCACTTTTTTGAGTCTCCGACCGAGAGGAAGGTTCCTGATGAGGCTCAGAGTGTGACCACTGGGTTGTCAAAGTGACCAGAGGAGAAGTCTCTGAGATGCAGATTGTGCAGCGGCTCCGGGAGCTTGCTCCAGGGGACTTCCACTAGGAGCTTGTCAGTCTTGAGGCAAATTTGTTTCGGGTTGAGTTCCTGTCAGTGGAGGATTTGTAGAGGCTGCTGAGTTTTGGGATATGCAAAGTGCCAGGCACTGAGGCCATCCTTGAGTTCCAAGAGTGGAAGTTGGTGGAGCCTCAGGGTAAACCTCTTACCCAGGCATGGTTACATTTTTCGGGAGCTCCTTCGAAGCCTATGTAGGATGCTATGGTCATTGCTAGCTTGGGAATCATGGTGGGAAAGCCTAAGCGAGTGGATATGGCCTTTACTAGAGCTCATGGGGTTGCTCGTTTACTGGTTAGTATTTTGGACATTGAGTTTGTGCCAGATGTGGTCAAGTGGGCATATCGAGGTCAGATCTACAACCTTGAGATTGAGTTTGAGGATGAGAGCCTGTTTGCTGAGGCAGCTACCGTGACTGACGTTGATATGCACGAGGGTGATGACGGTGCGGGAGTTAAGGAGAATCCGGTCGCTGATCCTGGACGACAGATGTCCGAGGGACCGGGGTCTGTTGCTCAGACGACCGGGGATGGGACGGCTCCACCTTCCTCGGTGCCTTCGACCACTCTAAGATTTGGGTCTATCGAGCCTGCTACTGCACCTCCGAGACTATGGAGTGAGCGGGTGGAGCCTTCTGAGACTTTTGAGCACTCTTTACCAGCGTTGGACTTTGAGGGTCCGGGCATGGAGGGTTCTTGTGCGGAGGGGGGGGGGTCCGGAGCTGGTGTTCTCGCCTCCCTCTGATTCTGTTGTGATGACGAAACTGCAGGTGGTGGTTCCGAGCTCTGAAGGGGGTTCGAGGCAGGTGGCCTCGGCGCCGCCTTCTCCTTTCGCACCGGTCGGGGTTACCGTGATGGAGGCTTTACCTTCGGGAGGGGGTCCGGGGCAGGTGGCCTCGGCGCCCTCTTCACCTCTCGCTAGGCCGGGACTGCAGGTGGCAGGTCCGGTCTATGGAGGGGGCTCGGGGCGGGTGGCCTCGGAGCCCTCTTCACCTTCCGCGCCTAGGGTGTCCGCCCACCATTGGTGCCGGCGAGCACCTTTGGCCAGCGGGCTGGGGTGGATGGGGAGCGTTGGCAGGCGGCCCATGGTACCCCATCAGCTGACTCGGCGCCTTCTCCTGGCCGTGGAGACCGGTTGAGTGTTCGGGGGTGACAGGAGGTCACTCCCCGGGCAACTTCACTCGGGAGGAGGTGATAGCGTTCGGTGGGATTCCGGACCAGGCGTCTGAGGGCCGACGGTTGAGCTGCCGTCTTCAGGACTGGCCGGAGGTGGACGACATGCAGGAGCGGTGCGCCATGAGGGCAGCCAAGCTTCGTGACGTCCAGGTCACTACTGGTATGTCGGTTAATACTTCTAATTCCATCTTGCATTTTTCGAACGATGAGATTGTTGATAATGCAAACCAATTAGGGATTTCACTAGGTAGTAATAATGGTGAAATTTCTAATTCCATTAATGATTTACTGGATTTAGAGGCCGACAGGGCTTTAGATATGATTCGTAACTTAGCTGCCGTCAAACTCATGAATGACTCCGAGATTGATGCTTTGGGGGTCCGGGTGCTGGATAATTTCTATGCCGATCTCACTAATCCCCTCCCGGAGCCGGAAGAGGAGTATGAGAGTGTCGAGATTGATGTAGTAAGACCTCCAGAACTTGGGAGTGAGGACCGGGTGCACAGGAGGACCAGCCCTAAGCGCAAATGGAAGCGCAAGATTTACCCGATGTCCGCAGTTCGTAGGAGTGCTAGGATTCGCACGGCTAAAAAATTCCATGACGAGCTATGAGAGGAATCTTTTGGAATAGCAGAGGTCTTAAGGACTTGGCTAAAAGAAGGTTTCTTACAGAAGCATCCATCGAGCATACATTGGACTTTATTGCGTTGTTATGAAACTGGTAGAGAAAATTTCTCACCACAATTTCTCAATACTTTATCGGGTGGTATTGAGTTTGACTGGCACTATCTGCCGCCGCAAGGAAGATCGGGTGGGATCTTACTCGGTGTTAGATGCGAGTCTCTCGAAGTTCGAAGTGTGGTCATGGGAGATTTTGCTGTTAAGTTTAGGGTGCGGTCCAAGGTTGATGGATTTGACTGGGCTCTGGTGGCGGTGTATGGTGCCGCACAGTCAGAATTCAAACCGGATTTCTTGGCTGACCTTGTTAGAGTTTGCGGGTCTGAGCAGCTCCCAATCCTGGTTGGGGGAGACTTTAACATTATTAGGAGGCGTGATGAGAAGAATAATGATAACTTTGACGGGAGATGGTCGTTCATGTTCAACACTATTATTGAAAGCTTGGATCTGAGAGAGATTGAGCTTTAAGGTAGGAAGTTCACATGGGCTAACGCCATGCCAAATCCAACGTTTGAAAAGTTGGATTGTGTACTCACAAGTGTCGAATGGGAACAGAAGTTTCCCTTTGTAACAGTTCAGGCTCTCTCTCGTGGTATTTCTGATCACACGCCTCTATTTCTTGACTCTGGTGGGGCTACATACCCGGGCAACAAGAATTTGTTCTCGTTCGAGCTTGCGTGGTTCGGAAGAGAAGGCTTCCTGGATCTCGTAGCCAGAGAGTGGGCTAAGGATGCAGGCGGTAGGAATGCGCTTGAGTGCTGGCAGAATAAGATTAGGCACTTGAGAAGTTTCCTACGTGGGTGGGCTAAACATCTTAGTGTGATTTATAAGGTTGAAATGGAAGGGCTCCTTGCCCTTATTCAGTCCTTAGATGTAAAAGCAGAAACCACGGTTCTGCCAGCCGCCGAGATTCATACCAAGCTTGACGTTGAGATGAGGCTGAAAGAACTCCTTCGTGAAGAAGAATTAAAGTGGGCACTGCGGGCCAAGGTACGAAGAGTGGTCCAGGGGGACGCGAACACTCAATTCTTCCACATGATAGCCAATGGCAAACATAGGAAGAAGAGAATCTTTTAGCTTGAACAAGATGAGGGTACGATTATCGGCCAGGAGAACCTAAAGTTATACATTACTGAGTACTACAAACAATTGTTTGGACCACCAGAGGAGAACTGTGTGTCTCTGGATGAGTCTAGGGTTGAAGATGTACCTCAACTTACTGCTGTCGAGAACGATATTTTAACCGCTCCTTTTTCGGAAAAGGAGGTGTTCGAGGCTATCTCACAGATGAAAAATGATAAGGCCCCCGACGCAGATGGTTTCCCGGCCGAGTTTTATAAGAAGTGCTGGCATATTATTAAAGGGGACCTGTTGCCGATGTTCCATGATTTGTTCTCGGGACAATTGCAGCTTTTCAGCTAAATTTTGGAACAATAACCCTGCTTCCTAAGAAAACAGAGGCCGTGAGAATCGAGAAATTCAGACCTATCTGTCTTCTGAATGTCAATTTCAAAATTTTTACCAAGGTCGGGACGATTAGGCTCACACAGATTGCGCATGCTGTGGTGCAGCCTACTCAAACTGCTTTCATGCCGGACAGGAACATCCTGGAAGGGGTTGTGGTCCTTCATGAAATGCTCCATGAGATTCACACGAAAAAACTTGACAGAGTTATTTTCAAGGTGGATTTCGAGAAGGCGTATGATAAAGTCAAATGGTCGTTCCTTCAACAGGCCTTACGCATGAAGGTCTTTGATGAAGCTTGGTGATGCTAGGTGGAATCGTTCACGCAAAAAGGGAGTGTTGGAATTAAAGTGAATGGCGATATAGGTCATTATTTCCAGACACACAAGGGCCTGAGACAAGGTGATCCTATGTCTCCAATCTTGTTCAATATTGTGGTTGATATGTTGGCGATCCTGATAGGGAGGGCAAAGGAGGCCGGTCAGGTGGGTGGCTTGGTGCCTCATCTAGTTGATGGTGGTGTGTCCATCCTGCAATACGCTGATGATACAATCATCTTTATGGAACACGATTTGGCAAAAGCGAGAAATATGAAGTTGGTGTTATGCTTATTTGAACAATTGACTGGATTGAAGATTAATTTTCATAAAAGCGAGTTGTTCTGCTTTGGTAGAGCCAAAGACGAATAAGAGGCTTATAGACAATTGTTTGGATGTGAATTGGGGGCTTTGCCTTTTACGTATCTAGGCATTCCCATTCACCATCGTAAGCTAACAAACAAAAAGTGGAAGTGCATCGAGGATCGGTTTGAGAATAAACCGAGTTGCTGGAAAGGAAAACTCATGTCTTATGGAGGCCGATTGATTCTTATTAATTCGGTGCTCACGAGTATGCCTATGTTTCTCCTATCCTTCTTTGAGGTCCCAGTTGGGGTTAGGAAAAGGCTAGACTTCTATCAATCCCGATTCTTCTGGCAGAGTGATGAACTTAAGAGAAAATACCGACTCGCCAAATGGGATATCATCTGTCGACCAAAGGACCAGGGGGGCCTTGGTATTGAGAATCTTGAAGTCAAGAACAGATGTCTTCTCAGTAAGTGGCTGTATAAGTTGTCATTTGAGACGGAGGCAACGTGGGCGCAGATTCTACGTAGTAAATATCTGCAGTCCAAGACCCTGTCCCAGGTCACACTGAGACCAACTGATTCGCCATTCTGGAAGGGGCTTATGAGAATCAAAACTACCTTCTTTAACATAACTAAGTTTTTTGTTGGTAATGGCAACACCACTCGCTTCTGGGAGGATACGTGGCTTGGTGATGCACCTTTGGCGATCCAGTATCCGTCCCTTTATCGTATTGTTCAGCGTCGGGAGGCTCTTGTTGCCACAGTTATGCAGTCAATTCCCCTCAATATTCAATTTAGGAGGGTGCTTGTGGGCGAACAATGGGAAGCATGGCTTCACTTGGTGCGTAGACTGATGGAGATTCAGTTAGCTCCTCAGCCCGATCAGTTGTGTTGGAAGCTTACTAGATCTGGGGAGTTCACAGTCAAATCGATGTATATCGATATCATTAACTCTAGTGTTATTCCTAGTTCCAAACATGTTTGGAAAGTCAAGGTTCCTTTGAAGATTAAAGTGTTTATGTGGTTCGTCCATAAACAAGTAATTTTAACAAAGGATAATTTGGTTAAGCGCAACTGGACAAGTTCTACTAGGTGTAGTTTCTGTGATCGGGACGAGACTATCAAGCACCTCTTTTTTGACTGCCCGTTGGCAAGAGTTTTGTGGCGCTCTGTGCAAATTGCCTTTAACATTACTCCTCCGACCTCGGTCAACACGTTATTCGGGACGTGGCTTGCTGGGATAGAGTCCGAAACAGCTAGACACATTCGTGTAGGAGTATGTGCATTGTTATGGGCAATTTGGAACTGCAGAAATGATTTGGCTTTTAACAGAACAACAACTGTTCATTTTTTGCAGGTTTTATTCCGGGCTACTGCACTGATCCGTATGTGGTCCTTACTCACTCTGACGGAGGCCAGGGAGCGTTTGGTTACTAGATTTGTTCGGTGGGAGATGGTAGCGCGGGATATCTTCAACCGGTTTGGATGGCGGTCATGTAATAGGATAGACGATTAGTTTACCTATCTTCTATTTTGCCAGCCGGTTGTGGCTTCTTGGGCATTTTGTTATCGGCGTTGAGGCTCTGTGTGAGCTAGCCGTTCTTTTTTGTTTCCAGACTTTAAGACCTTGTTGAACCTCATTTACTTTTTAATAAATGTGGCCGTATGCATTGTTCTGATGCAGAGGCCGGGGAGTCCCCCATTTTCGAATAAAAAGTATAAATTACTGAGACATATTGTACAAATTCAAAATATTTTTAAAGGCATTCATAGTTCAAAATGGCTAGGAGATTGGATGAGCCTCATGGTGGATAGGGAAAGCTTGTCCCCTCTAGCTCAGTCGGTGAGTTTGTGGATTCGCTTCCCCTTTGCTTGCTATTTCGTTGATGGATGGCCGGGAAGGGAATCCCGATGCCTTGGCTTCGGCTAGTAGTTTAGATTAGTTTTTTTTCATCCTCGAAGGTGCCACGCTTGGGGTGGATTGCTCGTTTCTTCTTCGAGTTGGTTTTCTAGGCGCCGACCCTCTCTGAGTTCATAAGGTCATGTTGGCTCATGTAGGGGAATGATGTTGGCGGCTTTAATGACTTTTCGTGGTCGAAGGACCTTTATGTATTTTTTATTATATTTGATATGCCTTTTTATTTTATGATAGCCCTTCACCCTAGGAATCCTTGGTTTTTTTGTCGAAACAGAGAATTCTTTTTTTGCTTCGTCAACTAATTAAGAAGAAAAGAATTGCCCAGTTAATCTAAAGAAAACAGGCTAAAACTGATGAGGAATCCTTTGAAATGGCAGCACTACTCGGTCACGCCGTCGGGATGGCCGGAAAACCCGGCGACGGCGGCCAGCACGCACGGGTTGCAGGGGGGAACGAAAAGAAGGCACATCAAGCGGGGCACGGGAGTCTGGGGCGGGAGCCACCGCAACGGTCGGCTGGCTCACGCTCAGGCTGGGCCACAGCCACACGCGCCATCCGACCTCATCACGATCTCATGCTTAAAGTAACAGGGTCCGTGCTTAATCTAACCACCTAATCAAAGCGCCCCGCTGCCTTGGCGTCACCACGTAATCTGGGACGGTAATCTACTCTTACTTTATCAGTTCATCATGCTTTGGGGCTCGCAACGGCTAGTTCCCGACTGAATAAACAAGCCATGCAAAGCTGGTCTGGCCTCTGTCATTCTGTGCAACGTGATACGCTCCCATCTTTTTTTTCTTCTGAACTGGGAATATTACTTGCATGGCGACTAGCCCACTGCTGATTTATTTTACTCTGGCAGGTGCTTAATGGTGGACCCTCATGCAAGATATGCTGCCTGCGGGGCTGCTGAAAAATGCACTGATCTGTAACGGCAGTGTCAGCTGGATGCCTATGTTTTCACACCGTGCTTCCTCCGTTTTTATTTAGTCCGCGTATTAGTTTTAGTGAAAGTCAAGCTTTGGAAACTTTGACAAAACTTATAAACAAAAACATTAGCTCCTCTGTTTGAAAGCTCCTATATAGTCCGCGTATTAGTTTTAGTCAAAGTCAAACGATGTGCTTTGTGTAAGTTGCATGCCATATATTATTGTTCTAATATTTGGTCAAAGTTAGCCTCGAAAAATGCATTAGGCCCTATATAGATGGAAGGAGGGAGTAAACAAAAACATTAGCATATACTACCTCCGTTTCAGTTTACAAGTCCTACGCATATACCTAGTTTGCAATTTTATCACTCTAATATAAACTATATAACACAAAAATTATATCTTTTGAAAGTAGAAACTCCGAAGTTTATGTTGGTATATTTTTTGTAATATATGACTTATATTAGGTTGGTCAAATTGACGACCTAGGGGTACGTGCACGCCCTGTAAACTGGGAGAGAGGTAGTACAATAAAAAATAAATAGCATTAGATTTATTAAGTGTACTTCCACATCATATAATTCTTTTATAGTAAATGTTTGTATTTTTTTTAGTATAAACCTGGTCAAATTTTCTGAAGCTTGACTTGGGTCGACCCTGACATGCAGAGTAAAGAAAAACATGGGGAGTATTTGGGAAGAGTGTAGAGGAATTGGATGCAACTCTCAATGTATTGATAGGTGCATATGCACAAGTATATATAGTACATAGGGCAAGTCATATCCTCAACTATACACAAGGAGAAGACTTGTAGTACAAGAATACATGTGCTAAATACATATCTCAACACCCCCCCCCCCCCGCAGTCGAAGCGACACCATTGCTGACGCAGAGACTGGACCGGAATTCCTCGAAAGACGTCGTAGGCAAACCTTTGGTCATGATGTCAGCAAATTGTTGGGAGGTGGGAACGTGTAGAACACGAACATGGCCAAGAGCCACCTGATCCCGAACAAAATGGATATCAAGTTCAATGTGCTTGGTGCGACGATGATGAACCGGGTTGGCGGAGAGGTAGACGGCGGAGACGTTGTCGCAGTAGACGACGGTGGCCTTATCAACAGGACACGAGAGCTCGTGAAGAAGCTGACGAAGCCAGGAACACTCAGCAACAACGTTGGCCACAGCGCGGTACTCAGCCTCGGCGCTAGACCGCGAAACAGTGGGCTGCCGCTTGGACGACCACGACACCAGGGATGGTCCAAGGAATATGCAGTAACCCGAAGTAGATCGACGGGTATCCGGGCAGCCAGCCCAGTCGGCGTCGGAGTAGGCGACCAGATCAGTGGCAGTAGAGGCGCGCAGAGTAAGACCAAGATCCATAGCACCGGGATGTAACGGAGAATCCGCTTAACGGCAGTCCAGTGAACGTCTCGAGGGGCATGCATATGGAGGCAGACCTGCTGAACCGCGTACTGAAGCTCTGGCCGAGTCAAAGTGAGGTACTGAAGAGCGCCAACAATGGACCGGTAGAAGCCAGCATCTGGAGCAGGAGTACCATCAGTAGCAGAGAGCTTGGCCTTCCTGTCGACAGGAGTGGCGGCCGGTTTGCAATTAAGCATGCCAGCACGGTCGAGAAGCTCATGAGCGTACTGCCGTTGATGAAGAAAGAATCCATCAGGACGACGCACCACCTCAACACCGAGGAAGTAGTGCAACAGACCCAAGTCCTTAATAGCAAACTCAGCACGGAGACGACCAGTAACCCGGCGAAGGAGCTCAAAAGTGCATGCTGTCAGGATGATGTCGTCAACATAGAGCAGCAAATATGCCGTGTCTGTGCCCTGGTGATAAACAAACAGCGAAGCATCGGAGCGTGTAGAGCGGAAGCCGAGTTGGTGAAGGAACGCTGCGATGCGCTGGTACCAGGCATGAGGAGCCTGCTTGAGCCCATATAATGAGCGTGAGAGCAGACACACATGATCAGGACACGCCGGATCAACAAACCCCGTGGGCTGCTGACAGGAGACCTGCTCCTCAAGATGACCATGAAGGAAGGCGTTGGAGACGTCCATCTGATGAACCGGCCAGGCACAAGAGACCGCCAACTGTAAGACAGTGCGGATCGTCCCGGGCTTAACAACCGGAGCGAAGGTATCGGTGAAGTCCACACCGGCGCGTTGCCGGAAACCACGAACAACCCAACGCGCCTTGTAACGATCAAAGTGCCGTCGGGACGAAGCTTGTGTTTGAAAACCCACTTCCCGGTGATCACATTAGCGTGCCGGGGACGGGGAACAAGCTGCCAAGTCCGGTTCCGCTGCAAAGCGTCAAACTCCTCCTGCATGGCGGCCATCCAAAGCGGGTCGTGGAGAGCAGCCCGAACCAAGGACGACAGCGGGGAAGGAGCGGACGTCGAGGCGGTGCAGACGTAGTCATCCGCATAGCGGGAGCTCGGGCGAAAAACACCAGTGCACGAGCGGGTGACGGGGCCAGCCGGCGGAGCAGCCGCGGGTGGCTGCGAGACTGTGGCGGCCACGGGAGAAGCGGTGGCCTCCACGACGTCAACGGGAGAGGCGGGCCAGTCGGAAGACGAGGCCGCGGCATCGGGAGATCCAGGCGACACCGGGGCCACGATCGCGCCAGGAGGCGATCGAGGCAGGGTCGGCGCGGGCGACCCAGGCGGAGTCGGCGCTGGCGACCGAGGCGAGGTCGACGCGCCAGGGGAGGCCACGCCAGTGCGGGCCGGTCCAGCCGGCGGCCCATCATGCGGCCCAGCATGCATGTCGGGGGACCGGGGCGACGTAGGAGACGGCGAGGCGGCTCCAGGCGACGAGGGCGCCGAGCCGGAGGAGGGGGCCGCAGAGGGCCCTGATCCGGAGGGGGGCACCACGCGCGGGGTGGCCGGAGCGCCCAGGGCCAGCAGCGGGCGGCGGCGCGGAGGAGACCCCGCCGCGGGAGGGGAAGACGGCGCCACATGTTCCTGTGCAAAGGGAAAAACAAGCTCATCAAAGTACACGTGCCGGGAGGTGATGACACGGTGAGACACGGGGTCATAGCAGCGATAACCCTTAGTGTTGGCCGGGTAACCAAGGAAGACACATGGAACAGAACGAGGAGCGAGTTTATGAGGTGAGGTGGCGGTGGTGTTGGGGTAGCAACGGCAACCGAAAATTCGGAGACCATCGTAGGAGGGAGGAGTGCCATGTAAGAGATGATGAGGCGCATAGTTCCAGCGCGGACGGCATGGCCGAAGGTTAAGGAGGAGGGTGGCGGTAGCGAGGGCGTCGGGCCAAAACCGAGAAGGCATGTAGGCATGGAAAAGAAGGGTACGCACACACTCATTGAGGGTGTGTAGGATGCGCTCGGCACGGCCATTCTGCTGGGAGGTGTATGGACACGTGAGACGAAACACGGTGCCATGGGAGGAAAGAAGATGGCGGATGGTGAGATTGTCGAATTCTTTCCCGTTATCAGTCTGAAGTGCGAGTATGGGCCGCCCAAACTGTGTGGAGACATAAGCATAAAATGCAATGAGAGTGGCGGCAACATCAGATTTCCTACGAAGGGGAAATGTCCACACAAAGTGAGAGTAGTCATCCAGTATAACAAGATAATAAAGATAACCAGAATTACTAGGAACTGGAGATGTCCATACATCGCTATGAATCAATTCAAACGGAAAAGATGCAACTGTGGAAGAGGAACTAAAAGGAAGGCGAACATGTTTGCCTAACCGGCAGGCTTCACAGGAGTGAGCGGCCGTTTTATTACATGAAAAAGAAAATCCTCTCATTATTTGACGAAGTGAAGAAGTGCTAGGATGCCCGAGACGAGCATGCCAAAGATCAACGCCGGCGGAAAATGCTCGAGGACCACCCGGAGATGATGGCGACTGAACTGGGTAGAGGTCGCCGTGTCGTGGTTCTAACTCTGACAGTGATGTAGGGGGGTGAATATGGAGAGGCTAGATCTTGGCTATTGGGAAGTTGTTACACGCGAGGTTTACGAGTTCAGGCCCTTCTCAGAGGAAGTAATAGCCCTACGTCTCGGAGCCCAGAGGCGGTCGACTGGATTATGCGTGTATGGATTACAGGGGTGCGAACCCCTCATACTGAGGAGGGGGTGGCTTATATAGAGTTCGCCGGACCCCTCCTGCCCTCAGTAATGCAGGGTTTAAGGTACATTTAAGATTGGGCATTTCTGGTAACGTCCCTAATAAAGTGCTATAATGATCATAAAGACTACTTAACAGCCGACCGTTTGCCTGCGGAGTGACTTTAGGTCTCCTGGCAGTCGAGTGGTTGGCTTCATGGTCGAGTGATAGCTTCTTGGTCGAGTGTCTTGAACAAGTCGATTGAAAGGTGACTTCCCCTAGGGGTGTCCTAGGGTAGGACTCTTTGGTCAGGTCCGTGTCCCTACCCTAGGTACATGTCTTCATCATTAGCCCCCGAATGGATCGAGGTTAGAGTGGGGAAAGGGTTGGAGATCTTTCCGACTGGTTCTTCGGGCTATGTGAGCGCCTCGTTTTGGGTCAATCGTCATGGATGACGTTGCCAACCTTTTTCAGTCGCCTTGATCCATTCCAGGCCTTTCGTCGAGTGAATTTCTTTGTTTGTGACATACCGAGCGCCGGTGCGATCGGTGTCTTCTATTTTGACAAGTTGTTTTGTGGCCCGCGGATGTCGCGGGATTCGGATTTTGGGAAGTGCGCGGGACGGGAGCGGCCGCAGTAATCGGAAGCGATAAAGCGGAAGCTCCTCGATCCCCGCGTCATCTTTTTCGCCACGTACTGCGCGCGCGTCTGCTACAGGATTTGACTGGACAGCCTGGGCCTACCAGTCAGCCGCTCGGAAGCGGTCCCTTTTAAATCGCCAGCTCGGGGTTTCCAAGCAGTGCGCTCTCTTCTCCTCCTTTCTTCCGCCTCTCCCCCTTCGCAAGTCCTTCCGCCACCTTCGTTCCTGCCCCAACGCAGCAGGCCCGTGCGAGACTTCGCCGGCGACGATGACGAAGAGCAAGACCTCCACTTTGGAGCGCGCGAAGAAGGCGGCGGCGGCGGGGAAAGGGAAGAGGTCAGCTCGGGGCGGATCTTCCTCTAGGACCGCTCTGCCCAAAGGTTGGATCCAGGGCGACTGGATGCCATCGGTGCTCCGGCAAGAGGATCTCGATGATATGGTCGAGGGGGAAGTCATTCCCCACGAAGCCGCGCGTCTTTCGGGGGGAGAGATCGAACCTCAACCCCGCGACGGTGAGTGCGTGCTCCTAGCCACCCACATCGACCGAGGATTTTCTCTGCCGCCCCATCCTTTCTTCCGGAGTTTCCTGAATTTCTTCAGAGCGCAGCTCCACCACTTCACTCCCAACTCCATTGTCTACCTCGCTGCTTTCATCTCCATGTGTGAGGCTTTCTTGGGTTGTTGACCCCATTGGGGACTCTTCAAACACATCTTTACCTGCCGTTCTCAATCGGTCAAGAAGGCTAAGTCGAGTGACGAGAGGACGCAGGTGATCCAGCTGTGCGGGGGCCTGGCGATCCAGACGAGGGGGAAGAGTTGTTTTCCATCTATCACCTTCCCGGAGTCGGTCCGTGGCTGGCAGTCGACCTGGTTCTACTGCAAGGACGAGGCGACCCCAGGACAGTCGACTGGTCTTCCTCTTTTTTCCCTCGACCGAGCCGAGAAGCCTGCCTCTCTGAAAGTCACGCCGGAGGAAAAGGCCCAAGTCAAGGTGCTGGCAGGTCGAGTGGTTGAGCTTGTCCGCGAGGGTGTGACTGGTATGGACCTGCTGGAGGTCTTCCTTCAAAGGCGCATCCAACCGCTCCAGGCGTGCGACCACCCGATGTGGCTGTATTCGGGTCTTGACGACACCACTCGGGTCCACCCGGAGGAGGTCACCGACGAGATGGTGGAGGGGTGGCTGTCGAGCATCACGGGGAACAAAGACAACCCCCGAGGAGCCAGGAGGGTAACCCCACTCGACAACTCGTATGAGGTGGACCAGGTATGTCTTTGTGCTCCCGACTGATATCTTGTCTTCTGCATTGGTCTTCTTTGAATAAGTCGATTGACTTTCGTCTTGCCT
>NC_041382.1:79013934-79016727 GCF_002162155.2 Triticum dicoccoides
GCCCGGAGGGGCGATCCAAGCTCACCCACGATCCAGCGCGGGAACGTGGCAAGGCGACTGCTCATGTTGGGCAGTCGTCGAAATGTCCTCGGACCTCTTCTCCTCCGCCGACTGGGAAGGCTCCCAAGCATCCACGAGCGACGCCATCCAAGCCGCCCAAGGCTCTGCCCAAGATGAAGATAGCTGTTCCTACCATTTCCAGGTAACAATAAGACTTGCTTTCCTTTGTCGACCGTGGACGGATCCTTGGTCGATTCACTGAACCAACTGATTGACTTTCGAGATTTGCAGCGGTGCTACTTCTGAGGTCTCCGCCAGGAACGACGACCAAGAGATGAAGGACGCTGTTACCTCCAACCCTGGTACGATTGCTGACGTCCTGCCTTTGAGTTGACTGAACCTTTATTGCTACTTTGGTCGATTGAATGTTTTCCTCGTAGCTCCTCCTGATGTTATCGACCTCCCGGATAACGACGACGATGGTCCGTTGAGAGTGAGGAGGCACAAGAGGGCGTTGGCTGACAAGACCCCCCCAATCCGCTCCGGCGTCCGAGGCCGTGGCTCGGGATGGTGGTGACACCACTCGGGCTTCTGTGACCTTCGCCGTTCCTCTGGCGAGTGCGCGGCCCTCGGCGTCGACTGCGGATCCACCTTCGCTTTTTGCTGCGTACCCCGTCCCTGAGGACCAAGCGGCTGCTGCAAAGGAGGCTATACGCCAGGCGGGGATCATGATGGAGCAAGTGAAGATGGCTCGGGAGGCCAGCCAAGCAGCCTATGACGCGAGTTCGGCTCTTCAGAGCAACGTCCAGGTCAGTCGACTCGACACTTGGTCTGTTATGATATGCTGTTTGAAGAGTCTGTTTTCCGAAGATCTTTTGTATCTGTATCTGTACACCCACTGGGTGTGTCTGCCAATCCTTTGGCCGAGTGGGGGCACGCTAAGTGCACCCACTGGGTGTAGTCCCCGAGACTACAGTGGACTGCTGGCAGTCGACTGTAGTCTTTACATTGTGTTGCTGTAGCTGTATTTCTTCACTTGGTTTTTTTTGGTCGAACCAGTGGGGGCACGCTGAGTGCACCCACTAGGTGTAGTCCCCGAGACTACTGTCGAATGTTTTTGATTCGGCTGTGGTCTTAGAAACGTCATCATTGTCTCTTAGTTACTCGGAAGCAACTTATCTTGGACGTCTGTCGACTGATTTTCCTTTTTACAGAAATCTTGCGAACTTGTAGCTCGCTATACTGAGTTGGAGAATCAGCAGATCCAGCTCAACCTTAACTTGAAGCTTGCTCAGGAGAATTTGAGGAAGGCGCAAGAAGAAGCGAAAGGTATGGCTGGTGAGGTTCTCTATTCTTAACGGGTGGCTTTTCTTTCTTCTCCATTCTTGATGTTGGTTCCACTCGACGCGCCACAGATAAACTGGAGGAAGCTCTAAAGAAGAAAGACCAAGACCTTGCAGAGGCACAGAAGGAGGCCTCAAGCAAAATGAAGCTTGTAGAGGAGAAATTGGCTTCGGATGGAGCTCTTGAACAGGAGAACTCCAGACTGAAAACCGCTCTCAAGACAGCTAATCGAGATGCCAGTCGACTGAAGAAGGAGAAGATGGCTCTGCACGACAAGGCGGGTGAGCTGGTGGGGAAGGTAAAAGATCTGGAAGCTTATCTCGGTGGACTTGCCAAGAAGTTGTTCGTCATGCTCGAAGGTAATTACTCTGCCCCGACTGTCTTGCAGTTTGCCAAGCCTGCGTAGGGCCACTGTCTTACTCTTGAATCGTGTTTGCAGAATTCTGTCAGAACTTTGAAGAGGAGACCAGTCGAGTGGAGCCAAGCTTGGATCCCGCCAATTCTCTCGTGAAGGACGAGGTTGCCATGAACGTGCTCTGACTGGAGTCTCGTGTTACCAGCGTCGTTGATTATCTGGCTCGGCTGAAAGTTGCAATGTCGCGGATCGACACATCACTCTGGCCTGGGACGACGCTTCAGAACGACCTTGAGTCTCTGATGGCTCGACTTAACGAAGTCCCAGGTCGAGTGGCGGAATGGAAGAAATCTTCTACTAGATGCGGTGCTGATGTCGCTCTGTCTCTGGTCCGCGTCCATTGCAAGGAGGCGCGAGAAGAAAAGCTGGCGGCCATCCAAGTTGCAAATACCAGGAAGCACAACTTTCAAGACTTCATGGAGACCTTCATCGCCGCCCGTATTGCCGACGGGATCGACTTGGATGAGTTCGTCGCCCCTTCCAGTCCTCCTCCTGAGGAGTGAAGAACTTTAAATTTACCTCGAAATGCCGAGTGGATTTGTAACCGTTAAACTTTGCCTTAAATTTGCCTCGGGATGCCGAGTGGACTTGTAACAGTTAAACTTTGCCGAGCCGCGGGCTCGAGTACTTTGAGGTCTGGGACCTTTTAGGCTTTATCCGAAATCAATTTCTCGTCGGGCATCTTCATGGTTAGATTCGTCGAGTGGAACTTGATCTTCACTCAGAATGACCTTGTATTTGCGGCGCAATTCCGAAGGGGGAGTTAGCAGTCGACTCACGGATTGGGTCGAGTCTTGAACTTAGGCGAGCACTGGGCTGCAGCTAAGCCCCCGAGTGGGAGGTTTGCTCTCCACTTGGTAGGATTTTTAAACACTTAGGCGAGTGCCGGACTGCAGCTAAGCCTCTAAGTGAGAGAATTTAGGCGAGTGCCGGACTGCAGCTAAGCCCCCGAGTGGGAGGATTGCTCTCCACTTGGTAGGATTTTTTCAAACTTAGGCGAGTGCCGGACTGCAGCTAAGTCTCTAAGTGAGAGA
>NC_041382.1:79016785-79025996 GCF_002162155.2 Triticum dicoccoides
CGAGTGCTGGACTGCAGCTAAGCCCCCGAGTGGGAGGTTTGCTCTTCACTCGGTAAGATTTTTAAACACTTAGGTGAGCACTGGGCCGCAGCTAAGCCCCCGAGTGGGAGGTTTGCTCTCCACTCGGTAGGATTTTTTCAAACTTAGGCGAGTGCCGGACTGCGACTAAGTCTCTAGGCGAGAGGACTTAGGCGAGTGCTGGACTGCAGCTAAGCCCCCGAGTGGGAGGATCGCTCTCCACTCGGTAGGATTTTTTCAAACTTAGGCGAGTGCCGGACTGCAGCTAAGTCTCTAGGCGAGAGAACTTAGGCGAGTGCTGGAGTGCAGCTAAGCCCCCGAGTGGGAGGATCGCTCTCCACTCGGTAGGATTTTTTCAAACTTAGGCGAGTGCCGGACTGCAGCTAAGTCTCTAGGCGAGAGAACTTAGGCGAGTGCTGGACTGCAGCTAAGCCCCCGAGTGGGAGGTTTGCTCTCCACTCGGTAGGATTTTTTCAAACTTAGGCGAGCACTGGGCTGCAGCTAAGCCCCCGAGTGGGAGGTTTGCTCTCCACTCGGTAGGATTTTTTCAAACTTAGGCAAGTGCCGGACTGCAGCTAAGTCTCTAGGCGAGAGAACTTAGGCGAGTGCTGGACTGCAGCTAAGCCTCCGAGTGGGAGGTTTGCTCTCCACTCGGTAGGATTTTTTCAAACTTAGGCGAAACGGATTCGCAGCTAAGTCACCCACTGGGGGATTCCGTATGTAAACAAAAGTGACGACAATTAATGGAACACTCTTGCCTTTGATAAAAATGAACTGCAGAAATTTTTCTTATTACATCTCGTCCAAGGGAGAGCTCAAGTGTAAAAGGGGCGGAGTAGTTCCGCATTCCAAGCTCGAGGCTCGTCGACCTGGCGATCAACATTGTAGAGGTGATACGCTCCATTGTGGAGGACTCTGGTGATGATGAAGGGGCCTTCCCAAGTAGGAGCAAGCTTGTGTGGTTTCTGTTGATCCACTCGGAGGACCAAATCTCCTTCTTGGAAGGCTCGACTCTTCACATTCCAGGCGTGGAATCGACGCAAGTCTTGCTGATAAATGGTCGATCTGATCATGGCCATCTCCCTCTCTTCTTCTAGGAGGTCGACTGCGTCTTGCCGGGCCTGTTCTGCTTCATCTTCGGTGTAAAGCTCGACTCGGGGCGCGTTGTGAAGAAGATCACTTGGCAGAACCGCTTCGGCTCCATAGACCAGAAAGAATGGAGTTCTTCCAGTCGACCGGTTAGGGGTGGTCCTCAATCCCCACAGAACTGACGGAAGCTCGTCGACCCAAGCACCTGCCACGTGCTTGAGATCACGCATCAGCCGAGGCTTAAGTCCTTTAAGAATCAAACCATTTGCTCTTTCAGCTTGTCCATTCGACTGAGGATGTGCGACCGACGCGTAGTCGACTCGCGTGCCTTGAGGGGCGCAAAAAGCTCTGAACTGGTCCGAATCGAAGTTTGACCCATTGTTAGTGATGATGCTATGAGGGACTCCATATCTGAATGTTAGTCCTCTGACGAAACTGATAGCAGCGCCAGCATCGAAGTTCTTGATAGGCTTGGCTTCAATCCATTTGGTGAACTTGTCGACTGCCACAAGCACATGCGTGAATCCGCTCCTGCCTGTTCTCAGTGGACCAACCATGTCCAGTCCCCAGACAACAAAGGGCCAGACGAGTGGAATGGTCTTCAGGGCTGATGCAGGCTTGTGTGACATGTTGGAGTAGAACTGGCAGCCTTCACACTTGTCGACTATCTCTTTTGCCATCTCATTTGCTCTAGGCCAGTAAAATCCCGCTCGGTATGCTTTAGCCTCAATGGTCCGAGAGGACGCATGGTGGCCACAGGTCCCCGAGTGGATATCATCAAGGATTATCCGACCTTCTTCTGGTGTTATGCACTTCTGACCGATTCCAGTCGGGCTTTCTCTATACAACTGCCCCTTTATGATTGTGAAGGCCTTGGATCGGCGGACGATCTGTCGAGCCTCTTCCTCGTCTTCTGGGAGCTCTTTCCTTAGGATATACGTGATGTACGGTATCGTCCAGTCGGGAGTGATTGCCAAGACTTCCATGATTAGGTCGACCATAGCAGGAACTTCGACTTCAGTCAGATCTGTGGCACTTTTCGGTTGTGGGGCTTCTTCTGTGAAAGGATCCTCCTGGACTGACGGCGAGCGGATGTGCTCCAGAAACACATTGCTGGGAATGGCTTCTATCTTGGAGCCTATTTTTGCCAGATCATCAGCTGCTTGGTTTTTCAATCGGGGGATGTGATGAAGCTCTAACCCCTCGAATTTCTTTTCTAGCTTTCTCACTGCATTGCAATAACCAGTCATAGCTGGACTTCTGACGTCCCACTCCTTCATCACCTGATTAACCACCAAATCTGAGTCGCCATAGACCATGAGGCGACGGACGCCGAGTGAAATGGCCATGCGCAACCCATACAAAAGTGCTTCATACTCTGCTTCATTGTTGGAGGAATCGAAGTGAATCTGGAGAACATATCTGAGCTTATCTCCTCGGGGGGAGACTAGAACTACCCCAGCACCGGAACCATTCACCATCTTAGATCCATCGAAGAACATGGTCCAGTGCTCCGAGTGAACTTGAGTCGGCAGTTGCTGTTCAATCCACTCGGCGATGAAATCTGTGATTGCTTGGGACTTGATAGCCTTCTTTGCTTCAAACTTGATATCTAAGGGAAGGAGTTCAATCGCCCACTTGGCCACTCGACCAGTTGCATCTCTGTTATGCAGAATCTCTGACAGTGGGGCATCGCTGATGACTGTAATGGAGTGGTCAGAGAAGTAATGTGCAACCTTCTTGGTGGTCATATAAATCCCATATACAAGCTTCTGGTAGTGAGGGTATCTTTGTTTTGAAGGTGTCAAAACTTTAGACACATAATAGACTGGGCGCTGAACTCTGAAGGCCTTTCCTTCTTCTTCCCACTCAACCGTAAGTACTGTGCTGACAACTTGCCCTGTGGCTGCAATGTAAAGCAGCAGAGGCTCTTTGCTGATTGGGGCGGCAAGCACCGGCTGGGTGGAGAGCAGAGCTTTGAGCTCTGCAAATGCCGCATCAGCTTTCGGAGTCCACTCGAACTTGTCAGACTTCTTCATCAGTCGGTAAAGGGGCAACGCCTTTTCACCGAGACGAGAAATGAATCGACTTAGGGCGGCCAAGCAGCCTGTAAGCTTTTGGACGTCGTGCATGCGAACGGGACGCTTCATCCGGAGTATGGTGCCAACTTTTTCAGGATTGGCGTCGATCCCCCGTTCGGAAACGAGAAAACCGAGTAACTTTCCACCTGGAACTCCGAATGTGCACTTTGATGGATTGAGCTTGATATCATACCTCCTGAGGTTGGCAAAGGTTTCGGCAAGGTCAGCTCGCAGGTCGGAACCTTTGCGTGACTTGACCACAATATCATCCATGTATGCCTCCACATTCCGACTGATTTGAGTGAGTAAACACTTCTGAATCATTCTCATGAACGTGGCTCCGGCGTTCTTGAGGCCGAACGGCATGGTGACATAACAGAAGCATCCGAATGGGGTGATGAAAGCTGTTTTGATTTCGTCGGGTCCATACAGACGGATCTGATGGTACCCGGAATAAGCATCTAGAAAAGACAATCTCTCGCACCCCGCAGTCGAGTCGACTATTTGGTCGATGCGCGGGAGAGGAAAATGATCTTTCGGGCAGGCCCGATTGATATGTTTGAAATCAATGCACATGCGAAGTGACTTGTCCTTCTTGGGGACCATGACGACATTGGCGAGCCACTCGGAGTGGTAAATCTCTCGGATAAACTCCGCTGCTAAGAGCCGAGCCACCTCCTCGCCAATGGCTTTCCTCTTCTGGACGGCGGACCGTCGAAGATGTTCTTTCACAGGCTTGAACTTCGGGTCGACTCGTAGACGGTGCTCAGCCAGCCCTCTGGGAACTCCAGGCATGTCAGAGGGTTTCCATGCGAAGATGTCCCAGTTCTCACGAAGGAGCTGGATGAGCGCTTCTTCCTATTTGGAGTCAAGCGTCGTTGAGATGTGAGTCGGGGCAGCATCGGGGTCGGTCGGGTGAATGTGGACTGTCTTTGTTTCACCGGACGACTGAAAAGCTGATTCTGAAGCAGGCTTCTTGGCTCGTAGCAACTCGCTTGGATCGGCAGTCTTTTGGTACTCTTGCAGCTCGACCACTGCCATCTGAGCATCTGCAATCTTTGAGCCCTTCTGAAAGCACTCTTCCGCCTTCTTTCGATTGCCTGTAACAGTGATCACACCTTTGGGGCCAGGCATCTTCAGTTTGAGATACACGTAACATGGCCGGGCCATGAAGCGTGCGTAAGCTGGCCTGCCCAAAATGGCGTGATAAGCACTTTGGAAGTCCACAACCTCGAATGTCAACTTTTGCTTGCGGTAATTCTTTGAATCACCGAAAACCACATCAAGAGCGATCTGGCCGAGTGATTGGGCTTTCTTCCCAGGAATGACTCCGTGGAAACTCATGTTACTGGTGCTGAGCCTGGACATCGGAATGCCCATTCCTTTCAATGTTTCAGCATACAGTATGTTCAGGCCACTGCCACCATCCATCAGGACTTTAGTCAGTCGAGTGCCTTCAACA
The DNA here is from genome assembly GCF_002162155.2 of Triticum dicoccoides. Lineage (NCBI taxonomy): Eukaryota > Viridiplantae > Streptophyta > Magnoliopsida > Poales > Poaceae > Triticum > Triticum dicoccoides. The sequence continues at coordinate 79,021,436 of NC_041382.1, forward strand.
ATTGGGTCGACCACCAAAGCTTGCCTCCCAGGGGTGTCAATGTGTGTCGGGTGATCAGATTGGTCGAATGTGATGGCAGTCTGAGACCACTTCAGATAACTGGGTGTTGCCGAGGCAACCATGTTCACCTCTCGGTTAATGACTTTCAGTCGACTTTTGCTTTCGACATCGGCAAAAATCATCAGGGTGGAATTGACTTGGGGGTATCCATCGTCACTGTCTTCCTTGTCCTCAACTCTGTCCGACTCTTTTTCCTTATCCTTGGACTGCTTTCCTTGGAACTGTTGGATCAGGAGCCGGCACTGTCGAGTGGTATGCTTTGGGTAAATAAAATTACCCTCTTCATCCTTCTTGGTGTGGATGTGACATGGCAGATCCAAAACATCATTTCCGTCTTGATCCTTGACTTTCTTGGGCTTCCAGGGGCCTTTGGGTTTTCCTTTGAAATTTCCTTGGGTTGCGGCCAGGGCCTCCCCAGGGGCGGCTGGCTCGGCCTTCCGCTTCTGCTTCCGACTGGAATTGCCTCCGGTTTCCTGGGCGACTGCTTTCTGCTTGCCACTCCGGAGTCGATCTTCATCTTCTCCGTTAGCGTACTTGGTGGCAATCTCCATCATCCGATTCAGAGACATCTCTCCAGTTCGACCGAACTTCAGATTCAACTCTCTGTATTTAACACCTTCCTTGAAGGCACAAACTGCTTGATGGTCTGGCACATTCTCAACAGAGTGATGCAGCGTGATCCACCTCTGAATGTATTCCCTCAGAGTTTCATTCGGCTTCTGCACGCAAGACCGCAACTCTGTAAGGCCTGCAGGTCACTTGCATGTTCCTTCAAAGGTTGTGATAAACACTCAGGAGAGGTCCTCCCAAGTGTATATGCTGCTGGGTGCCAACTGATTTAGCCACGCTCTGGCTGAGCCCTCTAACATGAGAGGTAAATGCTTCATGGCCACCTCATCATTGCCACCGCCAATCTGTACAGCCACTCGGTAATCTTCGAGCCAAGTGTCAGGCTTAGATTCACCGGTGAACTTGTTGATTCCAGTCGCCAGCCTGAAATTGGGAGGAATCACTGCGGCTCTGATGGCTCGACTGAAACACTCTGGCCCTGAAGCATGTACTCTGCTGCTGGCAGGCGCATCTTTGTTGTGGCCTTCTCGATGAGCTCTGTTCCTGTCAACCAAACCTTGAACGAGGATGGATCTCGCATCAAAGCCTGGGTCTCTGGGGTCGACTGGAATCCTCTGCCCAACACTATGAGGGCGTCTGTCATCTTGCCGTCGAGGCGCATACGACCCACTCCTCGGGGGAGGGGTTGGCACTCGACGTCGATCATCGCGGTCGAATCGGTGATCATACTGCTCATTCCTCCTGTACTGATCATGCCGGTCACCATGTCCCTCACGCCTCGGGGGCGATCTCGGGCTGTGAGCCGACTCGACTGTATCTGTTGTGACAGATCGACTGTGGATCCTATCCCGCGACTGAGAGACAACGGAATTCTGGTTTCCCGCTGCCCGGAGCAACGCTCTGATCTGTAACAAGCCCCTGCCAGCCTCCGACTGGGAGGGCTGAATTGATTCTGCTATACGGGCCGCAACGGCCAAATTCTGAACTGGGGTTCGATATACCTGCGTCGGCGGGAAGAGCTGGCGTCGACTAGACTCGGGAGCCCGCTGACGCGCTCGCTCGTCGAGTGCTCGCTGGAGATTCTCCAGTCGAGTGCGCTCGGCCAAATTAGCCAAACGCGCATCCTCCAAGGCCCGGGCCTCGGGGGACTCACCGACGATAGGGGTGCGGAGGGCATCCGTGTTCCAGCGGCGAAGCTCCTCTCGCTGTGATGACGTGAAAGGTTCGGGGAGATACTCATTGTGGGGATGCGACAGATCGCCCCCACCCGCGCCTCCACCAGCGCGAGGGAAACCAGGAGGACTGTGCGTCCCATCGACCGCCAGAACCTCCGCCGCTGGGTCGCTGCTGTCGCACTCGGATGCGGTCTCCGCGGAGCCAGTCGACAGGTCTAACAGGCCGCAGAGGGATTCGTCGGGCTCGATCGCCGCGACTTGCGGGGTGGCCGACTGGCGAGCCACGGCATGTCTCACCCACCTCTGAAGTCTCGACCGACCGGAGCGCTTACGCCGGTGGGAGGCAGAGCGGGGAGACGATAGGGGGGCCGACCGATATTGGGTCGACGGTTGCCGCAGGAGGACGCCACGAACGCATGCGCGGAAATGCGTCGCACCGCGGACGGGGAGCGCGTCGATGTCGAGTGGCGCCTCCTGAAGCCAGGCGGAGTGGTCGGCGATGAACGTGAGCGCGCCGAGACGGATCTCGCGGCCCTTCACCAAAACTCCGCACGAAACCATGATCAAAGGGGATCGGAGAAATCGCAACTTCTCCAATCAGGCGCTAAGACTGCTGCCCCACGGTGGGTGCCAACTGTCGTGGTTCTAACTCTGACAGTGATGTAGGGGGGTGAATATGGAGAGGCTAGATCTTGGCTATTGGGAAGTTGTTACACGCGAGGTTTACGAGTTCAGGCCCTTCTCAGAGGAAGTAATAGCCCTACGTCTTGGAGCCCGGAGGCGGTCGACTGGATTATGCGTGTATGGATTACAGGGGTGCGAACCCCTCATACTGAGGAGGGGGTGGCTTATATAGAGTTCGCCGGACCCCTCCTGCCCTCAGTAATGCAGGGTTTAAGGTACATTTAAGATTGGGCGTTTCTGGTAACGTCCCTAATAAAGTGTTATAATGATCATAAAGACTACTTAACAGCCGACCGTTTGCCTGCGGAGTGACTTTAGGTCTCCTGGCAGTCGAGTGGTTGGCTTCATGGTCGAGTGATAGCTTCTTGGTCGAGTGTCTTAAACAAGTCGATTGAAAGGTGACTTCCCCTAGGGGTGTCCTAGGGTAGGAGTCTTTGGTCAGGTCCGTGTCCCTACCCGAGGTACATGTCTTCATCAGTCGGGACTGTCACAGCGGTGAAGAATCATCCTGGTGCGAGCATCCTTAACAGAAAATCCAACTTCGTCAAATTCCACAGTTACAAAATTGTCACGAGAAAGATTATGAACGAAAACCAAGTTCTGAATAAGATGAGGAGAAACAATGACATTATTAAGAGAAAGTGGTCGAGAGCTAGAGGGAAAAGGTGCAGAACTGACATGAGAGATGGGAAGACCGACACCATTACCGATGATGATGCAGGAAGGAGTGGAAGTGGCATGGACGGAGGAGAGGTTACCCGGATGAGCGGACATATGAGCGGTGGCACCGGAGTCCATAATCCAATTGCCGCCGCCACCAGAGTAGGGTGGCGGCTGCTGCAGGGCCGCTAGAAGGGCCGGGTCGTAGTAGGGGGCGCCGTGCACGCCGGGGGCGCCGTACGCGTCGGGGGCGCCGTACGAAGGGGCGCCGTGGGCGCTAGTGGGCGCGGCCAGGAGCGCCTGGTGAGGACTCGGGCGAGGGCCGAGGATGCCCAGGGCGGGGGGCCGCGGCACGGGCATACTGTATGCGTGCACGACCCCCGTCCAGGGGTTATAGCCACCGGCCCAGGGCGGCGGGGGCTGCTGCTGGGGGGCCTGACCGCCGCCGCCTCCTCCTTTGCCGCCGCCTTGGCGTTGGCCGCCGCGACCGCGGCGACGGTTGCCGCCGTTCCCACCATTACGCGGCGGTTGGGGCGGCTGCGGCACCGGCGTAGGGTGCGGGGCGACCGGAGGACGGGGCGCCGAGGGTGGTGTAGAGGCGCCGATTGAGAGGCCGGTGGCGAGCGCGGTGTGGACGGCGCAGGTGTGGAGGTGCTTCATCCGCCGTTCCTCAAGGCGAAGATAGGCCACCGCCCGCTCGTAAGTGGGGTTGGCCATGAGGGTGAGGTTGGAGGCGGCGTTGTCGAAGTCCTCGTTGAGGCCGGCGGTGAGCGTCGAGAGGAGAAGCTTGTCGCCCACCTTGAACCCGACGTCGTTGAGCTCGTCGGAGAGGGTCTTGAGCCGGAGACAGAAAGCATCGATGGTGGAGTCGTTCTGGTGACACCCAAAAAATTCCTGCTGCAAGAAAACAATCCGTTGAAGCTTGTTGTCGGTGAAGAGGCCATTGATCTTGGTCCACACCGTGTAGGCATCGTCCCCATCGCGAACGATGGTGTGGAAGATGTCCGGAGAGACGGTGGGGAAGAACCACCGGATGAGGGTGGCGTCGATGGCGAGCCAGTTGGCGTCGTGGGCGCCGACAAAGAAGTTGGCGAGACCGTCCACATGATCACGAAGGTTGTACTCACGGAAGAGGAGGTTGAAGTAGGTTTTCCAGGCATAGTAGTTGGCGGAGGCGTGGGAGAGGATGATGGGAACGTGATCGGAGAGGTGGATGTTGCGGATGTCGGCGGCTTGGGGTTCATCGGGCTCGGACCCGTAGGAGGAGTCGAACGGGTTGCTAGGGTGTGCGCTGGAGGAGGAGGAGGAGGTGCCGAGGGCCGACATGGCAGCAGGGAGATGGCGGCGCGAGATGGGATCAGGAGAGGTTAGGGTTTTGGGAGAGAGGCGGCTCGGGGCGGCTAGGGCAGGGG
>NC_041382.1:79026369-79035301 GCF_002162155.2 Triticum dicoccoides
AGGTGGGAGGGAGGGAGGAGGCGCGGCGGCCGGGGAGGCAACGGCGCTAGGCAGCGGGAGCAGCGGCGGCCTGGGAAGGCGACGGCGGCGCGGCTAGGGCTGGGGACCGAGGGTTAGGCTGATACCATGTAGAGGAATTGGATGCAACTCTCAATGTATTGATAGGTGCATATGCACAAATATATATAGTACATAGGGCAAGTCATATCTTCAACTATACACAAGGAGAAGACTTGGAGTATAAAAATACATGTGCTAAATACATATCTCAACAAAGAGTTCTCGGAGAGACAAAAGACATGAGTTAGAAGGGATGAAAACAGGACAGGAATGGTGCGCCGTCACGCATGGAAGGGTTCATGCAATTTGAATCCTTTATTTGATAATAAGGTTCTTGTCAGTCAGACGCTGGTACAGAGGCGAGGCAAACCCTTCTTCAATGAAAGACCAAACTCGCTAATCGGGCCCCAGCTCCACAAATTTGAAAGTGGGCCGCCTTTTCTCCGGCAGCATCTTTGCAGTTTGCATATAACCCCCTTGGAAGTCCGGGATATTTTTCACAAGACTTGCACTTCATACTTAGCTACATGTACTACTATCTACGTGTAACGTGTTGCTAAAACATGTTAACATGTTTATATAATGTCTGTACCGTTTTGGCAGCTATAGTCTTTTATCACTTCAAGCGTTGTTACAAACTATCAAAGTTTTTTTCAGCAAACTATCAAAGTTGACTGTCAAAAAAAAAAAAGAAATCAAAGTTTGAGAGTATGAACCGATGTGACACCCGCAAAAAAAAACCCCATGTGACATGTTTCCTTAGTAAGTTTGCGTCATGTTTCTTTATATAAGTGAAAAAAAGTCGACCACCAACCGAACATGCCCTCAATTTTTCTTTTGTTATTCCACTATTTTTTTATCCTTTGTAATAATTATCAGTTACTCCCCCAGTCTGCGCATAGTCCATATTGACACAAGTTATTACATCGTATTCTTCCGTATATTTACAAATATCGCAAGCATCGTTAACAGGGAGAAAATAATTGTGTACCCATATTGGGAGAAAATTACCCACCCCCTCCTCCCACAACGGTGGTCACATCGCCGCCATCCCGTCTCGCATAGTGCCATTCAAGCTTTGGAGCAGTGGGCGCTGGCCATGATAGCCCCTCGCGGAGAGATGGAAGAAGGGAAGTTGCGCTTTTCGAAAGAAGTCGTATGGACGAGGGACTTCGACGAGAGATAAGGATGATAGGGAAGAGGTTGGGCACCACAGAGAGGGCACACATGATGCGTGGGAGGCGGTTGACGGGAGCGGGAAATCAATCGGTCGAATTAAACCGTTTATCATATTCTTTGGCATATTTCAATTGTTGCATGCACGTTAATATACGACCTTAATATAATTGGGAGAAAATTATTGCCTATCAATATTGTTCACATTAATTTGGGAGAAAACCACCAAACCACCACGCATACTTTCAATGTTGAGCACGTTGCGCTCACCGAAAGAAGTCGTATGGACGAGGGACCTCGGCGAGAGATAAGGACGACAGGGAAGAACCGTGGGCGCCACAGAAGACACGTGTCATGCATGCACGGGAGGTGCCATTGACATGAGCGAGAAATCAATCGGCCGAATTGAACCGCTTCCCATATTTCTTTGGCATGCTTCCAACTGTTGCATGTACGTTAACATAACAGGCAGAAAATTATCACCTACCAATATTTCCACATTAATTCGGGACAAAAAACCACCGCGTATCCTTCCAATTCCGAGCACGCAAATTAATCGAATCCTTATCGTGCACCCCTACAACCGTACATGCAGAAACCAGCCCGGGAAGATCACGATTCACGCTCGCCGGCCAACCGGAAAGGAAAGCAGCAACCGGGCGCCCGGTAATGGACGCCGTTAAATAGGGCGTTCCCGGAGGGCCTCCCCGCAAGAAGAGTCTCGTTCGTGGAGCGGCAGGGTTTGAAATATTTTCCTGGAGATCGAGACGAGAGGCGAGCGGGCGTGCGCCGGCGCAGAGCCTTGTCCCCTTCCCCCTCGTCCCAATCCTGAAAGCTGCGCCCCCCCTTGTCCGTCCGCTGGACAAAGAAGCGGTCCGGTCCCGTGGAGCGCGTGGCAACGGGAAACTCCGCCCCCCTCCGCGCCACGGCACCGTAGAGAGCGAGAGCCAGAGCGGCCGCCGGCAACTCCACTCCACACGACGCAGGTGAGGTTATGTCTGCCAGATTCGTTTGTGTTCGCGCGGCGCGGGTGCCGGATTGATCTGTCCGCGGCGGTTGTTCATTACTTTCTGCCGTTTCTTGCTGATGAACTGCGGCTGCTGTGCCGTGTTGCGCGGAGGAGGCGGCCGCTGTCCCCGACGGGAGTCGTTCGGAGCCGTGTAAGCCGGTTGGAGCTCCGATTTTTGGGCCTCTGCTCCGTTCGTCCTAGACTAGATTGGTTTGGTTTGGTTTGGATTTGCACCGCGTCGTCGTTTTGAATCTGTTTGGATCTGGCGAGAACGCGAGGTTTACTGGATTTGTGGGTTGGGAGAGCGCGCGCGGTTGTTCCAGATTGAATCTGTTATGCTCATGGAGTCATGCATATTTTGGCCTGCTTCTTCTCTGCTCTACTTCAGCTTGGTACTTTGGTTGGTGCGATTCTCGGTATTCCGTTACCGTCTTCCCTTTGCCAACGCCTTGCGTTTTCAATGCTCATGAACTTTCTTCACGGTTCCAAATCTTCTCTTTTGTTGGCTTGTTGTCTCGTGTTCTTGTAAGGCAGTTAGTGTGTTACTCACAAAATCCATTTGTTTTGTCCATCCCGTTGGCTGTTTGTGCTTATTCCTGTGATTTCTGAAGGTAAGAAGAAGAAGAGATGGTGCACAAGGAGCTGCAGCAGGCATGGTGGTTCGACAGCCACAACCTCGCCAGGACGTCCCCGTGGCTCGGCACCACTCTTTCAGGTTTGCCTCTCGCTCCCTACCCGGCACTCCCCAGTGGATGTCGTTATCACCGTATGGTTACTCCATGGACGGACTGAACCTGGATCTTGCTGTTGACTTGTTGTGGTTACTCCATGGACTGATATTATGACCTCTGCACCGAACCATCTCTCTTACAGAACTGTCCGCCTCTGTTCTGGCCATACTACTTTCCATGTGGAGTTTCACCAACGGTCAATTTCATCTTGGTCTTAACTTCTCTTTTAGATAATGGAAGATTTCCCCCCCAAAAAAATTATAATGGAAGATTTGCTCCTCCAGCCTCTGTCTGCGTCGTTACAGCATGTACATATTTAACTCTGAAGAATGATAAGTAAATCATGACAAGTTCACAATATTACTCTAGCACTCTATCAAATTTGTGGTGACATATGCAATCTTGTGATGCATAGATCAATAATGGCCTGGTAATTCTGTACGTCAGATTTTTTTTATAGGGACTCTGTACTTCATATCTTGTTTTTACAGCACGGATAACTTCACCTTCACTAATTGTTTTCTTCCTTCCCTTGGATTGCAGAACTGGATGACAAGACCAAGCAAATGCTCAAGCTGATCGACCAAGATGCGGACTCGTTCGCTCAGCGTGCTGAAATGTACTACAAGAAGCGTCCAGTCCTGGTGGACATGCTCGGCGACCTGTACCGCACGCACCGCTCGCTCGCCGAGCAGTATGACCTGCTGAAGCATGGCAGCGGCACATGCCGGTCCAAATTCAATCCATCTCCCTGCACCAAGAGCTGGTCTCCGGGGTCCATGGATGGCAAGGCGACCAAGAGCTGGTCTTCAGGGTCCATGGATGGCAAGACAACAAGAAGTTCTTCCTCCAACTCACTGTGCTCAGACTCCTATGACTCCGAGTCTGAAGTTGATGACCCGGAAGAAGAGCATGATGAGAAGGTGTCCGAAGGCGCTGCAGCGGCAGCGGCAAAGAAGGACCAGCTTGACCAAGAAGCAGAGCTCATGCGCGCGGAGATCAAGAGGCTCAACGAGCAGAACTCCGAGCTGCAGAAGGTGATCGAGGAGAACAAGGCGGCTCACGAGGCGGAGCTCGCCGCGAAGGACGAGGAGAAGAGGGAGGTCATCAGGCAGCTCGCGTCGTCCATCGACATGGTGAAGCAGGAGAACTACACCCTGCGCGAGCTCCTCAAGAGCCCCAACCCAAAGCACCACCCCGCCGCCGCGGCCCCGCCCCGCGGCTTCGATCTCAGGAAGCTGACCAAGGACCTGTTCTCGGCGAAGCTGTTCACGGGCCAACGCAAGCATAATGGTCCCATGGTCGCTCTGTGAATGAGTGAGTTTTGGTGCGGCAGAGTCCACCATGATGAAGAGAAGAAATTATATGATGCAGTTTCTCCATCTTGACATCCAGATCCATGAGAATTTCTTGTAGCTCTTGTGCATATAGGATGGGTTTCTTTTGGACCGTGTCTGGTCCCCATCCTTGTTCAGGGTTAGCTAGTAGAGAGAATTTTTAACTATGTTGCTGTTATACTCATGTTTTATCTGTAGTAAGTAGTAGTAGAATAGCCATATGAATGTTTGTATGATCGCTTAACTATATAGTAAAAATATATTATTATTTTTGTCAAGTTTCAGCGTTCCTGTGCGATGCTGCCTGCACTAGAATATTTGCTGTTGCTGAAACTACTTTAGAAGTGCCATCATCAAGATTCAGAAAGGCTGATGAACGTAAGATGAAACTCTGCAACTGCAGTTGGGGTAATCCGTCTGATGAATCATGATGAACCCCGAAAAGTTTTTCGAAGCACTTCCACTAGTCCACATCAAAATTTGCTCTTGCTGAAACTACTTTAGAAGCTAATCAAATTTCTGATAGTTCGATGGAAAGTGAGAGGAAACTCTGCAACTACAATTGGGGTAACCCGGGCAGAGCCAAGAATTTGCTCATTGGTATTCACCATAATAAATTTTATGCAACAGTTGATCAAAATTGTTGGCCTGTATTATGGATATATTATGGACGACACTACACGTCGGCCGGGAAATGATTTGATCGATCTGCCGCCTCCATAGTCGTTGGCACGCATGACAACCGTTCGTTCTCTACCTTGTGAGCCTCTCGGCAGCGACCCAACTTTTCGCAACATAGTTCTTGTTGCGCTCAAGGGCTTGCAACATGAGTCATGTTGCACTCCATCAAAACGTTTTCTACCGTTGCAACATTACCTATGTTGTGACCACAACAAACCCCCTCTGTTGCTACCCGTCATTTGCAAAATGGCCCATGTTGTGAAGCTCCTTTGCAACATGACGCGTGGGCGCGCAAGCTATGGCAGCGGGCCACCATTATGGTGGCGTCACCGTGGAACCAGGTGTCGAGGATGCCTCGCTCAAAGATCTCGTATACGGTCGCGTCTGGCGGCACAATAGCCAAGCAGGCGCGCGAGATTGCGGAGCTGAAGATCGTCGTTGTTGTTGCAAAGATCTATCTTGGTTGTCCCTGAGGGCCTACAACATCGTCCCCGCAGGATCCAGCTACCGCCATCGTCCCTTGCCCTGGCCGATCTGCAACATACCCTGTGTTGCATTTGAAAGGGTTGCAAGAAAAGCCCATGTGCAAAGCTGGACTACCAAAAGGTAGGGGATGTTGTGGGCCGTCCGATCAAAAGCTGATCCGGCAGTAGCGGAGAGGCCGACGCGTGCAGCATGATCAGTCAGGTGAGCGCTAGTCTTTCCCTAATTAATATATTGTATTATATACTCATACCAGATTTTTTTAAGATGGACTAAAAGGCGACATGTTCAAGAGTTAGCTGTAGCCGAGATGCGCATGTTGAGATGGATGCGTGGCCACACAAGAATGGATCGAGTCCAAAATGATGATATACGTGAGAGAGTTGGGGTAGCACTGATTGAAGAGAAGCTTGTTCAACATTGTCCGAGATGGTTTGGACATATACAAGAAGGCCTCTAGAAGCTCCAATGCATAACAAATGGCTAAAGAGTACTGATAATGTGAGTAAATTGCACGAAACCATCACTTTGAAGGCTAGGTTTGCAGAAAATACTACAAATACATTTTTTCGACAAAAAACACCACGTCTTATGTAATCTTTTTGCAAATAACACTGATCGGCGGATCAACCTCTGTTAACTGAGATTATGACAGATGGGGCCCGCCAGGCAGGCTGAAGTGACGCAAAATTTTCACACAGTTACACTGAATAGTTTTGCTCCACATGGCCCCACCTGTTAGTGTAACACTCCTCTCTTACGCATTCATCAAGCAGCTGGCATGCAGCACACAGGTCGACGGTGGGGCGGGGTGGGCGGCGGCCTCTGTCTCGGCCAGGGGCGGGACAAGGGCATGGCGGCTCGAGTGGCAGCAACAGCACGCGCGACGAGCAGCGACATTGAGCAGCAGGGCCGGCGAGCAACAGGCAGCAGATGTGGCAGGCTCGGGCGAGGGCGGGGCCGGCAGTGGCCTCTGCCTCGGCCAGGGGACGGGCCAAGGCCATGGCGCAGCGAGCAGCGGTAGTGAGCAACAGGCAGCGGCCGCGGCAGGCTCAGCCGGCGGCGGCCTCTGCCTCGGCCAGGGGCGGGACGAGGCCATGGCGGCTCGAGCCGCAGCAGCAGCACGCGCCGTGAGCAGCGAGTGTGGCCAGCGGCGAGGCGCGGCGCGCGGCGGATGCGTCGAGCGGCGGACGCGGCGAGCAGCGAGGCACGACGCGGGGCACGAGCACTAGATTTTTTTTCTCTTTTTTCTTTCAACGACAGGTGGACCCCCACAGGGCCACACATGATGATAATGTTAGTCAACGTCACCGTTACTTAGGCGGTGCCATGTCACCCTGACTAGCGGGCCCAATCTATCATAAAACATGTCTAATTCGGCCAAATCCGCCGATCGGTGTTTTTTGCAAAAAGATTACGCAAGACGTGGTGTTTTTTGTCGGAAAAATGTATTGTAGTGTTTTCTGGAAACCTAGCCTTCAAATGATGGTTTTGTGCAATTTACTTTGATAACGTCAAGAGATGTCAGGGTAGGCCAAACTCGACATGGCAGGAGTCCGTAAACAGAAACCCGAAGTATTGAAATATCACCAAAGAACTAGCCTTAACTATCCACGTGCTAGGTTTCTCTCCGAGGCGACACGGGGGAAAGCTGGCTGTCCCGGCCGCCGGCCTTCCTCCTCCCTCCCCTCCCCCTCGCCGCCGCCGAGAGCCACCGCTGGGCAAAGCCCAGGCAGTGCCGGCGGCGGCGGGGCTTCTCCCCTGGCGCGACTTCCCTTCTTCCTCGTGGTGGCTTAGTCACTCCTAGTGGGCTTGCTGGCGTGGCGCTTCGGAGCTCCGGCGGCGTCTCGCTTTGCGGCAGGTTGGAGGGCATGTCCCCGTCTGGTGGTGCCGCCTAGACAGCGGATGCGGCCTAGGGCTCTTGACCCCAGATGGGATATGGGTGGTGCGGCCTGGCCGTGGCTGCCTGTCAGGCATGGTGGCGGCGAGTCTCGCGGCCTCTGGGCATCGTGGAGGTGTCGGCGGCGGCGTGTGCTCAGCCTAGTGATGGCGGCGCCCGTGTACGGGAGTTGGATTCCTTCGAATAGATCTGGGTGAAAACTTGCTTTCAGCTTCTGCCAAGGCCGGCGTTGGCGGCGCTATCTGCATCGTTCCCTTCTTGAAGGCATCACCGTGCAGACGTTCAAGGCCACTCTCTGCTACCTCCGGAGGAAACCCTAGATCGGATGACGGCGGCGCTCTGGTGTCGTTCCCCCCTTGGGGGCGTCATTTTTGGAGGTACACACGTGATCGAGAGACCAGAGGAAGGATTCTTTGGTGGAGCGGTGCGTCATCTCACTCATTGATGGCGGCGGATCTCGCTGGCATGGCAATGTGGTGACTCGACATCCGATGCGCGGAGATGGACTCGCACAGGAGGGTGACACGGTCTGGCGTCGTGGTGGCATCGACGACAGCTAGACCGGGTAAGATAGATGCATCAGTATAGCTCTAAAGATGGACTAGTGGTAGGTGGCTGCGGCGGCCTCATACCCGACAGGTGTCCTGGTTGAGGAGTGCGCCGGACCGGTGGGTGCCCCATGCCCGCATGCGTCCTGGATGGGACCTCGGGTCTTAGATGTTAGGTTTGGCTGCATGGTCTATTTGGTATTTAGGCCCAGACTATCAGCATCCCTTCATCAATTGTATATGAGTAGCGATAGATGTTGCCTAGACGGTGGCTTTAGTCTTACTGTTGTATTACTTTGTAAGGTCTTGTGTGAACAATTAATAAGTGACTGCATGCATCGTCCAGATGCAGAGGCCGGGGGTCTTCCTCCTTTTTAAAAAATGAGTTGGTTTCGAGATCTTATAGATCTAACCTCCCCTAACTTGTTTGGGACTACCCATACCAGATTTTTGGGGTCAGATTTAGGGTAACTCCAAGTTCGGGGACAACGAGCCGGGTGGAAGCCATCCAACCGTAGTCATCATATATCTAACCCGTTTCAAATGAACCAAACACAAGCACAAATGGATTTTAAGCTAAACTGACAAAATTTAAGCAAGTTCAACCTAAACTTAAAGTAAACTAAGACTAGGCCGAGTTCCGGACGTTGTCTGTGTCGTAACCGAAGCCGCCATCGTCATCGAGCCAGTGGCGGAAGGCCCGCCAGGCGTCGCGACATCCCCGCCTAGCCACTACGACGTAGACACTCAGTCGCAACATCCGTGGCTTGGGGCGGAGGTACACTTGGTCTTCGTTATCCCCCACTTGGAGTAATTGGGTTTTGAGCCCGCGTCCGACTCGATGATGGTCTTGGGCTGGTCGAGGGCCCAAGCCTCCGCGAGCACCCAGGTTGGCGTCGTCTAGTTCCTCGCGAACGCCACCTTGCGCCGAGCATTGTGCCGCTCTCGGTGGAAATCCTCCGCCACGGCTTTGCACTTTGGAGAAGGAGGCGACACCAACTCAATCC
>NC_041382.1:79035516-79101618 GCF_002162155.2 Triticum dicoccoides
GGAGTGACGCACCGGCCACCACTCCTCAGCTTCAGACTTCTTTCTCATCGCGATGGCCGCTGGTGTAGGTGTGGTGGTGTGCGGCGGCTTTGGAAGAGGAGGAGCGGGGGAGGATTGAATTACATCGAAGGCCGACTGACTTTAAATATCCATGACATGCGGACTAGTGAAGCTTCAATGTGGGCAACTAGAGTAGGATTTTCATAGCCACGCCGCCGTGAAAATGCAGGTTAACGGGTGGCCCGTCAAGACGGAGTGGATGTGCGACACAAAGTGTTTTAGAGCGGACGCTGGAGAGCGTTTTTTGTGATGTGTTCGGGGTACCCAAGTCCGACATGGCGGACGTTCGGATTCTCCAGATCTCCTGGTTTGTAAGATTTCAAACACCGGATGATTTTCTAAACCGCGTTGGATGGCTAAAAATATCGTGTGTGTCTTGCAATCGTTTTGGTGATCCGCAGTGGAGATGCCTTGTGCCCTCCCCTGCCCATACGACGCATCACGATGAACTCCGAAAAGTATCTCAAAGCACCTTTTCTTTCCGTGCGTTCTTGGAGTAGCTCGGTTGGATTAGCATGCCACGGCGGCAACAGATTAACAACATCATTACCCTAATGTCCTTTTGCTGCAGATTATCAGCAACGGGCACCTGCGCGTGGATTGCACGCGCACCCGTTTCAAAAGTTCAGAAGCTGGAGTCAGACGCAGATGCACAGTTATCCAAAGATGCGTGGACTACACGCGCACCATTTTCAAAAATATTCTCCAACTCTTTTTTTTTACTACTGCTGTCGAGAAGAGCGCGTGCTCTCAGCGTAGCAAAAAATCGAGGTTATTTCCCTTGATCTCAAGACAGTCACAAAAATTAGAGTGCAACGTTTTGGTGCCCAGGCTCAGCGTAGCAAAAAATTAATCTCAAGGCAGTCACAAAAATTAGAGTGTAGTGTTTTGATGCCCAGACTCAGATGACCCCAGACATAAACAGTAAGGCTGTAAAAATAGAAAACAATTCAAGAAAAATCTATTTTTTTATGATGCAAGATGCTTAAATACATGATGCTCATGCAAAATTTCATTGAGTTTGGACATTCGAAGAGCTCGTGAAAAAAAAGATATGTGAGAAAAACATTTGAAAACAACATTGTTTACGCATGATTTTGTCTTTTTTGCTGTGCGCTCCTCGAATGCTCAAACTTCACGAAATTTTGCACAAGCATCATGCACATGCGCATCTTGCTTGTAATGTTTTTTTCGGATATTTTAGAATTTGTTTTCTATTTTTAATCGCATTACTGTTCACCGGGCTCGGGCACCGAAGTGAATTATCATAGTAAAAACTAGTCATTTTTTTCCTCATGAGTAGTAAAAAAAGAGAGAAAAAAAAACAAGAGGGGGTAGGTGAAGGGAAAGCAGCCAGCGCGTCAGGTCAGTCCACCACCACCTCTGCCACCGGCTCTGCTCTATTTAAGCTAGGCCGCCGGCCCTCGGTTCGCGAGTCTTCTGCAGAGCATCATCCATCCCATCCCCAGGTCATAAACCCAAGTCGGACTCGCCTTCCTCCTCGCCAACTACTCCTCTCCTCTCCTCCGCGCATCGCACCGGGGTCACCTGAGGTAGGTACCGCCCGGATCCCCGCCCCAGAAATCTAGGTCTGCGAAATTCGTTCTCCCGATCTGCAACCACGACCTCGCCGGAGTAGTTTTGGCCCGGATCTGCGGCCGGCGCGTCTCGTCGGTGGTTAGATTCGGCCGCGGTCTCGTGCGGCCCCGATCCGTGCCTGTGTTTGCGGAGTTATATGCTCCTGTGCGTGGTCGCGTGGTAGTCGGTTGGTCGCCGACGGATCACTGCCGAGTGTCCCTGTAGTTGGCGTTGGAGGGTGCGGTGATTTTGGGTGTGGGATTTGCTCTGGGTTCGGTCGGGGTTTAGATGGGCTGATGCAGTAGACTCTTCTGTGCATCTCAGTTAGAACTTGTTTATTTCGTCCCCGTGCCGTGCCATGCTAATTTTGTTGCGTCCTACTGTCATATCCAGTGGGTTTGTTTTCTGTCGCTGGTCTTGGATTACATAGCTAGGCTGCAGCAACAATTGGTGATTTGCTGCTTGTGGTATAGCATATGGGCTGGCATGCTCTGGATTCGGGGTTTAGATGGGTTGATGCAGTAGACTGTTCTGTACATCTCAATTACAACTTGTTTATTTCGTCCCTGTGCTGTGTCATGTTAATTTTGTTGCATCCTACTGCCACATCTTAGTGATTTTCTGTTGCTGAACTTGAATTACATAGTTGGGATGGAGTAACAATTAGTGATTTGCTGCTTGTGGTGTAGCATAGGGTGTGTATACGAAGCAAGGACTGTATTATTGTAGTACTAATTACCAAGATTTATGATGTGTTTGTGCTGAAAAACTGCTGGGTGGTTTGCAATGTCCTGTTGCTTCACTCCGGTGATTGTTCACTTCTGGGGTTTGATTGCAGATCACACACACAATGGTGAAGGCTGTGGCTGTGCTTACCGGCAGTGAGGGTGTCAAGGGCACCATCTTCTTCACCCAGGAGGGAGAGGGTAATCATGCAAACATGCTTTGAGAGCCTCTCTATTCTGTCCCTGTATGTTCGTTGGATGTAAACTGGTTGGTTGTTGTTTAGGCCCGACCACCGTGACGGGAAGTGTCACCGGACTCAAGGAAGGGCTCCACGGCTTCCATGTGCACGCTCTTGGCGACACCACCAATGGCTGCATGTCAACTGGTACCTAAATTTCTTCCTTACTTTGAGAACAGACGAATTGTGCTGTGCTTATTGGTGCGGTTGATTTCTTTCGTAGGACCACACTTCAACCCCGCTGGTCATGTGCATGGGGCACCCGAAGATGAAATCCGCCATGCTGGTGATCTTGGAAATGTGACAGCTGGAGTGGATGGTACTTTGTTTATACCCTTCTTGCCTCACTTAGATTCCTTTATGTTGGAGATAGAGTTTTTGCTTTGTTTCCAAATCAGGTAGCATTGTGTATAATGCATAGCCGCACTGACAGTTCACTTTTTGTCTCCCAGGTGTTGCTAGCATCAATATTACTGACTGCCATGTAAGCAATATTTGTTCTCTCTACAAACATATTACATTGACCTTTTTTCTTGATATTGTGTTTCAGCACAGTTCATTTGACACTGATCACACTTTTGAATGGCAGATCCCCCTTACTGGACCAAATTCAATTGTTGGCCGTGCTGTTGTCGTCCATGGTGATGCTGATGATCTTGGCAAGGGTAATGCTTTGGAAACACTTGAATCATACATTTATCTGTCTTCCTGTGCATGCTTGTTTGTCAAATTGGAATGAAGTTGTTTTTGCAGAATTCCTAAAATAGTTATGTGCTTGTATGTTTTATATGTTTAGAATGGATCATAATCATGAATGTATGTTGTATGAGTAAGTTTGAAGAGCCTGGGGTTGTGAACTTTAGTCTACTTTTGGATAAACATGTTGCTTTCATAGCTAGAGGTTAATATCAAAGGAGTACTGTGTGACTAACTGTCCTTATGGAATATTGAGCTGGGGGTGTGTTTTCTTGCTTTTCTCCAATTTCCACATTTATATCTTCAAATCCGGTAAATAAAACTAATGTTCAATTTTGGCTTGCTTGTCTTATATGACACATAAATTTATACTCGTATCACATGTCTATAGGGAAAAATGCACAACACAAGTGTTTTAGGCATTTGGCATGCAGGGTACTCCCTCCGTTCCT
Organism: Triticum dicoccoides; assembly: GCF_002162155.2. Classification (NCBI taxonomy): domain Eukaryota; kingdom Viridiplantae; phylum Streptophyta; class Magnoliopsida; order Poales; family Poaceae; genus Triticum; species Triticum dicoccoides. Next base: position 79,039,267 of record NC_041382.1, read on the forward strand.
AAATATAAGTCTTTTTAGAGATTTCAATACAAACTACATACGGATGTATATAGACATATTTTAGAGTGTAGATTCACTCATTTTGCTCCGTATGTAGCCTCTTATTGGAATCTCTAAAAAGACTTATATTTAGGAACGGAGGGAGTAGATGCTATGATTTATGATATGCTCAGTATCACCTGAGTATTTGCTTGGCTTAGTTGATGCTTGTGTTGCTTTGGCGTATGCTTATAAGATGAGAACTTCCACCTGAATGTCCAGATTAGTTTGATTTGGCATATCCAGATTGTATTGTGTAGCCATGGTGCCCTCAGTTCACAGATCTGTTAGTTTTAATTAGTTTCAAGAAACTGACCCTATCTATGAGGTGATGCTACAGTAACATGGCAGTATTGTTTTGCTTCATGTTTTTATAACTAAAAAATACAGCGTGTTACCTTCACAGAAGAAACTCTTATGTTAAAGTTGCACAAAGGTTTTTTCTATTTGCATATTTTTCTTTTTCTGTTCACTGTATTGTTTAGAGCATTCAGTTGTGCATGTTTGTTTTAAGATCATCTGATATTAGCTAGCCAATCTTGTCTTATCCGTAAATTCACCTGCTTGCTACATATAAACTGAAATTTCTGCACTTAAAAAACCCAGAAGCTGCTCATTCTATTCAGAACACAGCCTGTTTAACATTGATTTGGATAGAGGCATGAAGCGCGCACATGTAACCATTACTGTCCGTGCTGTATTTCAGGTGGACATGAGCTGAGCAAGAGCACTGGAAACGCTGGTGCACGTGTTGCTTGCGGTAAGTTAAAAATTTCTTTGGCAATATTTTTTGGTTGCTCCAATCTGGTCTAGTTGCCTATCTGTTTTCCTTTTGCCCAACTGTTGTTTGCTATTTTCTTGTAGTAGCATCTAGTGGATTCATAGAAACCCTGTGCATCTCTTCTGTTCTGATGATTTTTCGTTTCCTTGTTTCCAGGAATCATCGGGCTCCAGGGCTAAGATGTCATCTTCGCCGACCAACGTCGCACAGATATGGGAACCTTTTCAGAATGCAGATTTGCAATCTCTATTCTAAATAAGCACATGATCTTTGATCACTTGTTAGTGTGCACCAGTCGTGTCAATTCCTATGTGTTACTCTGAACTTTATCGCTGTCATTTGGCTATCGAGATGTGTGACTGGAACAGTTCTGTCAAGTGCTTGTGGATCTGTTGTTCGCTACTAGCTCTGGACGTGTTTACAGAAAACGAGAGAGGTTTCAGATTTCATCATATATCTTGTAGAGCTACATTCATCTTGCAACGCCACATCCGTGCATCTGGATACGCTCCATGTGTTCTGGTGATTCTTTTTTGTCAGTCTTGGGTAGCTACTTTTATCTGTTTGGAATGGTGAGACGCAAAGTGAAACTAAACAGACGTGGATCCTACACGGTGGCACTTGCTCTTACAGAGCAAGGCTGTCCCCGGTCTCCTTTGCTGCTGTGGCCACCTGCGGGGTTCCCCCCTCAGGCACCGTCTCCGGGCTCGGGCGCTCCAGTGCCTCGTTCCAGGCCCGGATGGCCAGCACGCAGAAGGTGGCCAACTTGTTCGTGCTCTTCCTCCCAATTGACGGCAACGGCAGGACCGGATTCAGCGGCAATGGTGTGGGCGCGGCCATCTGCCATCTTCGGCGGCAGCCTGTTCTTCCTCGCGTCCTGGGCGGACCGGCCGTCCATCAGGATGATCCTCTCCGACGGTGTCTCGCTCTGACAACCCTTCTCCAGGGACCCCGACTACTTCCTGATCGGCAGCAACGGCATCGCCATCGATATGGGACGCGCATGGCCGTCTCCGGCGTGCTCGCCACCGTGATCGTCAATAGCAACAGGTATTCCACCGTGGACGCGCTGCCACCGTTATGTACGGCAAGCTGTCTGGCTCGGGCGTGAAGGGAGACTGTTGCATTTTTGGGAGAGAGGGGAGATGGCAACCGTGGATTGAAAATGAACATGACATGTGGACCAGTGTAGTAAGTGAGAGTAAAGATTGATCCCGCCGAGATAATCTTTTTCCTGATCCGCCAAACGGTTCAAGGCCGAGATAGACCAGGATATGTGAGTATAGGGTACATATTTCAGGGATTTGAAGGTGACGGTTCATTTACGATAAGCTCTACAATTTCAAGGTTTAAAATAAACTTCATTTGTCAAACGATTATCCAAAAAAATTGGCGTGGGCGCGGTATCTACCACCTTTCCACAACTTCACGAGTTAACCTGGATCTTGCACAACATTTTCCCTGTACTGAAAACAATGCGAATCCATACATTACAGAAAAATGACTAGAACACATGACAACTTATGTCGGCTGCGAACCTGAAACATCCAAGCAACAAGCACTGTTGTCTGTTCCACGCAGAGACCAAGGTTGCTACTTCAAAATTCTCAACTCATCTCACCAGTGAGCAATGCTCCAAGAATTTGATAACACATGGCCCCATATGCCAACTTCTTGAAGAAAATATGGCCTAGAGACAATAATAAAGTTATTATTTATTTCCTTATATCATGATAAATATTTATTATTCATACTAGAATTGTATTAACCGGAAACTTAGTACATGTGTGAATACATAGACAAACAGAGTGTCACTAGTTTGCCTCTACTTGACTAGCTCGTTGAATCAATGATGGTTATGTTTCCTAACCATAGACATGAGTTAAATGATGTGATTGACTTGACCCATCCGTTAGCTTAGCACGATGATAGTTTAGTTTGTTGCTATTGCTTTCTTCATAACTTATACATGTTCCTATGACTATGAGATCATGCAACTCCCAAATACCGGAGGAACACTTTGTGTGCTACCAAACGTCACAACGTAACTGGGTGATTATAAATGCGCTCTACAGGTGTCTCCGATGGTGTTCGTTGAGTTGGCATAGATCGAGATTAGGATTTGTCACTCCGATTGTCGGAGAGGTATCTCTCGGCCCTCTCGGTAATGCACATCACTATAAGCCTTGCAAGCAATGTGACTAATGAGTTAGTTACGAGATGATGCATTATGGAACGAGTAAAGAGACTTGCTGGTAATGAGATTGAACTAGGTATTGAGATACCGACGATCGAATCTTGGGCAAGTAACATACCGATGACAAAGGGAACAACGTATATCGTTATGCGGTTTGATCGATAAAGATCTTCGTAGAATATGTAGGAGCCAATATTAACATCCAGGTTCTGCTATTGGTTATTGACCGGACACATGTCTCGGTCATGTCTACATAGTTCTCAGACCCGTAGGGTCCACACGCATAATGTTCGGTGACGATCGGTATTATGAGTTTATGTGTTTTGATGAACCGAAGGTAGTTTGGAGTCCCGGATGTGATCACGAACATGACGAGGAGTCTCGAAATGGTCGAGACATAAAGTTTGATATATTGGACAGCTATATTCGAACACCAGAAGTGTTTCGGGTGACTTCAGAGAAAACCGGAGTACCGGAGGGTTACCGGAACCCCCCGGGAGAACTAATGGGCCACATGAGACTTAGTGGAGAGAGATAGAGGGCCGGCCAGGGCACGCCGCGTGCCCCTCCCCCTCTGGTCCGAATTGGACTAGGAAGGGGGGGGGGGCGCCCCCCTTTCCTTCCCCCTCTCCTCCTTCCTTTCCCCCTCCTAGTAGGAGTAGGACTCCTCCTATCCTGGCGCGTCCCAAGGGCCGGCCGGCCTCCCCCTTGCTCCTTTATATACGGGGGCAGGGGGGCACCCTAGAACACACAAGTTGATTGTTTCAGCCGTGTGCAGTGCCTCCTTCACCATAATCCACCTCGGTCATATCGTAGAGGTGCTTAGGCGAAGCCCTGTTACGGTAGCATCATCATCACCGTCATCACGCCGTCATGCTGACGAAGCTCTCCCTCGACACTCTGCTGGATTGTGAGTTCGTGGGACGTCACTGAGCTGAACGTGTGCAGATCGCGGAGGTGCCGTACTTTCAGTACTAGGATCGGTCGATCGTGAAGACGTACGACTACATCAACCGCGTTGTCATAACGCTTCCGCTTACGGTCTACAAGGTTACGTAGAAGAAACTCACCCCTTGATAACCCACAAGTATATGGGATCACAACAGTTTTTGAAGGTAGAGTATTCAACCCAAATTTATTGATTCGACACAAGGGGAGCCAAAGAATATTCTCAAGTATTAGCAGCTGAGTTGTCAATTCAACCACACCTGAAAACTTAATATCTGCAGCAAAGTATTTAGTAGCAAAGTAATATGATAGTAGTGGTAACGGTGGCAAAAGTAACGGTAGCAGTTTTGGTTTTATAGTGATTGTAACAGTAGCAACGAAAAAGTAAATAAGCGAAGATCAATATATGAAAAGCTCGTAGGCAAATGATCAGTGATGGATAATTATGTCGGATGCGATTCCTCATGCAATAGTTATAACATAGGGTGACACAGAACTAGCTCCAGTTCATCAATGTAATGTATGCATGTATTCCGAATATAGTGATACATGCTTATGGAAAAGAACTTGCATGACATCTTTTGTCCTACCCTCCCGTGGCAGCGGGGTCCTATTGGAAACTAAGGGATATTAAGGCCTCCTTTTAATAGAGTACCGGACCAAAGCATTAACACACAGTGAATACATAAACTCCTCAAACTACTGTCATCACCGGTAAGTATCCCGATTATTATCACTTCGGGGTTAACGGATCATAACACATAGTAGGTGACTATAGACTTGCAAGATAGGATCAAGAACTCACATATATTCATGAAAACATAATAGGTTCAGATCTAAAATCATGGCACTCGGGCCAAGTGGCAAGCATTAAGCATAGCAAAGTCATAGCAACATCAATCTCAGAACATAATGGATACTAGAGATCAAACCCTAACAAAACTAACTCGATTACATGATAAATCTCATCCAACCCATCACTGTCTAGCAAGCCTACGATGGAATTACTCACGCACGGCGGTGATCATCATGAAATTGGTGATGGAGGAAGGTTGATGATGACGATGGCAACAAATTCCCTCTCCGGAGCCTCGAACGGACTCCAGATCAGCCCTCCCGAGAGAGATCAGGGCTTGGCGGTGGCTTCGTATCGTAAAACGGGATGAATCCTTCTCTTTAATTTTTTTCTCCCCGAACGTGAATATATGGAGTTGGAGTTGAGGTCGGTGAATCACCAGGGTGCCCACGAGGCAGGGGGCGCGTCCAGGGGGTAGGCGCGCCCCCACCCTCATGGAAAGGGTGTGGCCCCCCTGGCCTTGATTCTTTCGCCAGTATTTTTTATATATTCCAAAAACATTCTCCGTTGATTTTCAGGTCATTCCGAGAACTTTTATTTCTGCATAAAAACAACACCATGGCAATTCTGCTGAAAATAGCGTTAGGCCGGGTTAGTTCCGTTCAAATCATGCAAGTTAGAGTCCAAAACAAGGGCAAAAGTGTTTGGAAAAGTAGATATGTTGGAGACGTATGAACTCCCCCAAGCTTAAACCTTTGCTTGTCCTCAAGCAATTCAGTTGACAAACTGAAAGTGATAAAGAAAAACTTTTACAAACTCTGTTTGCTCTTGTTGTTGTAAATATGTAAAGCCAACATTCAAGTTTTCAGCAAAGATTATGAACTAACCATATTCACAATAACATTTAGGTATCATGTTTACTCATATCAATGGCATAATCAACTAGTGAGCAATAATAATAAATCTCGGATGACAACACTTTCTCAAAACAATCATAATATGATATAACAAGATGGTATCTCGCTAGCCCTTTCTGAGATTGCAAAACATAAATGCAGAGCACTCCTGAAGATCAAGGACTGATTGGAAATTGTAATTAATGGTAAAAGAGATCCAGTCAAGTCATACTAAATGTAAACTAATAATAATACATGCAAATGATAGCGATGCTCTCCAAATAGTGCTTTTTAATAAGAGAATGATGACTCAACATAAAAGTAAATGGATAAGCCATTCGCAGAGGGAAGCAGGGATTTGTAGAGGTGCCAGAGCTCGATTTTGAAATAGAGATGAATAATATTTTGAGCGGTATACTTTCATTGTCAACATAACAACCGAGAGATCTCGATATCTTCCATGCTACACACATTATAGGCGGTTCCCAAGCAGAATGGTAAAGTTTATACTCCCCCACCACCAACAAGCATCAATCCATGGCTTGCCTGAAACAACGGGTGCCTCCAACTAAGAACAATCTCGGGGGAGTTTTGTTTGCAATTATTTTAATTTGGTTTGAGCATGGGACTGGGCATCCCGGTGACCAGCCATTTTCTCGTGAGTAAGGAGCGGAGTCCACTCCTCTTGAGAATAACCCGCCTAGCATGGAAGATATAGACAACCCTAGTTGATACATGAGCTATTCAAGCATACAAAACAGAATTTTTATTTGAAGGTTTAGAGTTTGGCACATACAAATTTACTTGGAACAACAGGTAGATACTGTATATAGGAAGGTATGGCGGAATCATATGGAATAACTTTTGGGGTTTATGGAGTTGGATGCACAAGTAGTATTCCCGCTTAGTACAAGTGAAGGCTAGAAAGAGACTGGGAAGCGACCAGCTAGAGAGCGATAACAGTCATGAACATGCATTAAAAGTAATCAACACTGAATGCAAGCATGAGTAGGATATAATTCACCATGAACATAAATATCGTGGAGGCTATGTTGATTTTGTTTCAACTACATGCGTAAACATGTTCCAAGTCAAGCCACTCGAATCGTTCAAAGGAGGATACCATCCTATCATACCACATCACAACCATTTTAATAGCATGTTGACACGCAAGGTAAACCATTATAACTCCTAGCAAATTAAGCATGGAATAAGCAACTATAATCTCTAATTGTCATTGCAAACATGTTTCATTCATAATAGGTCGAGTTCATACCAGCTTCTCTCATCTCAATCAGTCCATCATATATCGTCATTATTGCCTTTCACTTGCACAACCGAATAGTGTTGATAATAATAGTGCACGTGCATTGGACTAAGCTGGAATCTGCAACGCATTCAATACAAGGGAGAAGACAAGGTAATATGGGATCTTTGTTAGATCGACAATAATGCATATGAGAGCCACTCAACATTTTCATCATGGTCTTCTCCTCTCGACCCCCAAGGAAAAGAAAGGAAATAAAACTAGTTACACGGGAAAGCTCCCAACAAGCAAAAGAAGAACGAGAAATCTTTTTGGGTTTTCTTTTTAATTACTACTACTACATGCATGGAAAGTAAACTAGATAAAAGCTACAACTATTTTTTTTGGTTTTTCTTAAGGTTTTTCAAACACACAAGAGGAAAGCTTAAAAAGAAAATAAACTAGCATGGATTATACAATGAAAAAGTATGAGCACCAAGAACTGGCATGAGTGTGTGAACATGAATGTAATGACGGTGAGAAATACATACTCCCCCAAGCTTAGGCTTTTGGCCTAAGTTGGTCTATGGCCACGTATCAAAGCTGCCGTCTCCGGTGTACAGAGGAGGGTCTTCGGGGTGCCATTGGTTGGCGATCTCCTCCGGATCCCACTGATAAACAGACTGACGGTGAGGATCATATAGTGGCTCCGGCTCTGGAGCTGATGTCAGGCTCTGGTATGCCTGAACGGCCTCCGGCAAAACAAGGTACGTGCCTGAAAATATGTTGAACAAAGAGGGAGCAGGCAAGGTAATAGTCTCAAAGTGATTCTTACCAAACATCAGTCTATAGTTAAGCATCTTCTTCTTGTTCTTAACAATAAAATTATGTGCTACCATGCTCTTATAATCTAGAAAAATATGAGGTAGCAACTTTTCCTCTTTCTCATGATGCCTAATAGGTATGTTAAAGTGTGCAGCAAGGCGTGAGGCGAAGATGCCTCCTAAGACGAGATCCTTTGTGCGGTTCAGATTTAACCGTTTAGCAACAATAGCGCCTAAAATGAAAGTGGTATCATGAAACAAAGCATGGCGCAAAATAACAATATCAGGGGCACTAAGATTTCCACAGTTCCCGCGACCAATTAAGCATCTACTAGAAAATATTGCAAAGTAACGTAGAACAGGAAAATGTATGCTAGTGATTCTTGCATCAGAAACTTTCCTCGTTTCCCCTACAAAAATTATATAAATAAATCCCTTAACATCATTACGATGTGGTTCCTCTATGCTGCCCTCAAAGGGTATCCTACAAACCCGGCAAAAATCATAAGTGACATCTCCTTATGCTCATCATATAAATAAAATTCCACTGAAGGTGGTGATCTCCTAGCATGGAAATGAAAATTTTGCACAAAAATATTGGTGAGTAAGAGATACTGTTCGCGCTGGTCATGGAGGAAGTCGGCGAGGCCTGCATTCTCAGCCAAATAATAAAAATCTTCATAAATCCTGGCTTCTCTCAAGAACTCATCACAAGGCCATTCACACAGCCGAACCTCCGCAGTACGAGGGATATTATACTTGGGCTTCTTATTTTCTTCACTTTGCTTATCCTTAGAGCTTCGGCTCGATGAGCCCCTTAAGAATCTCTTCATCTTTTTTTTCTGAAAATTTCTGAAAATTTTAGTAACTTAAAAATAAAAGCGAACCAAACTCAACAAAATTGATAGCAACTACTCCTACAAGTGTCTAGAGGCTATATCATGCAATTAAACTACTTTTGACCAAATAAATTTGACATGCAAGCTCAAGAACAGGGGCACCTAAGCAGCAAAAAATTGCAATAAATAAAGCACTATAACAAAAACTAATTCGACCAATGGAGGAGTCACATACCGAAGAACAATCCCCCAAAGCAATTTTGTGAATGGAGCTTTGAGGAAGGAGATGGAAAATGGCAGCAAGATGAGCTAGAACACAGGTTTGAGCTAGTGGATGATTTTTTCTGAAGGAAGACGAAGTGTGTGGGTGCAAGAATAAGTGGAGGGGATCCACGTGGGGTCCAAGAGGCAGGGGCGCGCCCTCCACCCTCATGGGCACATGGTGAGGCCCCTTGGTGTGTTCTCAGTGCCAATAATTCTTAAATATTCTAGAAAAAAATCATATTAAATTTTCAGGGCATTTGGAGAACTTTTATTTTCGAGGTATTTTTTATTGCATGAATAATTCAGAAAACAGATAGAAAATACTATTTTTTACTTTATTTAAGATAAATAACAGAAAGTAAAAAGAGGGTATAGAAGGTTGTGCTTTCTAACTTCATCCATCTCATGCTCATCAAAAGGAATCCACTAACAAGGTTGATCAAGTCTTGTTAAAAAACTCATTCCGAATTGCATGAAACCGGAGAATAACACTAGGTTACCTCAACGGGCATATGCACATCGCCAACAATAAGAATATCATATTTCTTCTTGACAGTAGGAAGAGGAAATTCAAAACCTCCAATAGTAATTGTTGAAATTTTTCCAATAGAATTGATACTGTGGACTTGAGGTTGTTTCCTCGGAAAGTGTACCGTATGCTCATTACCATTAACATGAAAAGTGACATTGCCTTTGTTGCAATCAATAACAGCCCCTGCAGTATTCAGAAAGGGTCTACCAAGAATAATAGACATACTATCATCCTCGGGAATATCAAGAATAACAAAGTCCATTAAAATAGTAACGTTTGCAACGACAACAGGCACATCCTCACAAATACCGACAAGTATAGCAGTTGATTTATCAGCCATTTGCAAAGATATTTTAGTAGGTGTCAACTTATTCAGATCAAGTCTACGATATAAAGAGAGAGGCATAACACTAACACCGGCTCCAAGATCACATAAAGCAGTTTTAACATAGTTTCTTTTAATGAAGCATGGTATAGTTGGTACTCCTAGATCTCCAAGTTTCTTTGGTATTCCACCCTTAGAAGTGTAATTAGCAAGCATGGTGGAAATTTTAGCTTCTGGTATCTTTCTTTTATTAGTAACAATATCTTTCATGTACTTAACATAAGGGTTCATTTTAAGCATATCAGTCAAACGCATACGCAAAAATATAGGTCTAATCATTTCAGCAAAGCGCTCAAAATCCTCATCATCCTTTTTCTTGGATGGTTTAGGAGGAAAAGGCATGGGTTTCTGAACCCATGGTTCTCTTTCTTTACCGTGCTTCCTAGCAACAAAGTCTCTCTTATCATAACGTTGATTATTTGATTGTGGGTTATCAAGATCAACAACAGGTTCAATCTCTACATCATTGTTATTGCTAGGTTGAGCATCAACATGAACATCATGATTAACATTATCACTAGGTTCATGTTCATTACCAGATTGTGTTTCTGCATCAGAAATAGAAATATCATTAGGATTCTCAGGTGTGTCAACAATAGGTTCACTAGAAGCATGCAAAGTCCTATCATTTTTCTTTTTCTTCCTTTTAGAAGGACTAGGTGCATCAACATTAGTTCTCCGAGAATCTTGCTCAATTCTCTTAGGGTGGCCCTCAGGATACAAAGGTTCCTGAGTCATTTTACCCCCTCTAGTCATAACTCTAACAACATTATCATTTTTCTTATTATTTAATTCACTAAGCAAATCATTCTGAGCCTTAAGTACTTGTTCTACTTAAGTGGTAACCATAGAAGCATGTTTACTAATAAGTTTAAGTTCACCTTTAACTCTAGACATATAATCACTCAAGTGTTCAAGCATATCAGCATTGCGTTTCAATTGTCTACCAACATAAGCATTGAAGTCTTTTTGTTTAACTATGAAGTCATCAAACTCATCCAAGCATCGGCTAGCGAACTTAGTAAATGGGATTTAACATTTATCAAATCTATAGAGAGAATTTACCTTTACTACCTGTGTCGGGTTATCAAGACCATGCATTTCTTCAATAGGTGGTAAATTCTTAACATCTTCATCTTTAATACCTTTTTATTTCATAGATTTCTTTGCCCTTGCATATCTTTGGACTGAGAAATAGAATACCCCTTTTCTTCAAAGTTGGCTTAGGAGTTGGTTCAGGAAGTGTCCAATCATTTTCATTACTCAATATATTATTCAATAGCAATTCAGCTTGATCAACAATTATTTCCCTGAAAACACAACCAGCACAACTATCCAAGTGGTCTCTGGAAGCATCGGTTAGTCCATTATAAAAGATATCAAGTATTTCATTTTTCTTGAGAGGATGATCAGGCAAAGCATTAAGTAGTCGAAGAAGCCTCCCCCAAGCTTGTGGGAGACTCTCTTCTTCAATTTGCACAAAATTATATATTTCCCTTAAAGCAGCTTGTTTCTTATGTGCAGGGAAATATTTAGCAGAGAAGTAATATATCATATCCTGGGGACTACACACACAACCAGGATCAATAGAATTAAACCATGTTTTAGCATCACCCTTTAATGAGAACGGAAACAACTTAAGGATAAAGTAATAGCGAGTTTTCTCATCATGAGTAAACAGGGTGGCTATATCATTTAATTTAGTAAGATGTGCCACAAAAGTTTCAGATTCATAGCCATAATTAAAAAGGATCAGATTCAACCAAAGTAATTAACTCAATATAAACAGAGAAATCATAATCCTTATCAGTAACATAGATAGGTGAAGTAGCAAAAGCAGGGTCATATTTCATTCTAGCATTCAAAGACTTTTCTTTAAGATTAGCTAATAATTTCTTAATATCAGATCTATCATTGCAAGCCAAGAAGTCTCTAGCAGTTTCTTCATCCATGACATAACCCTCAGGCACAATAAGCAATTCATATCTAGTGGGAGAATCTTCATCATCACTTTCATCAGTATTATCAGTTTCAATAATTTCATTCTCTCTAACCCTAGCAAGTTGTTCATCAAGAAATTCACCTAGTGGCACAATATTACCAAGCATAGAAGTAGTTTCATCATAAGTATCATGCAAAGCAGAAGTGGCATCATCAATAACACGTGACATATCAGAATGAATAGCAGGTGTAGGTGTCGCAAATTTACTCAATACAGAAGGTGAATCAAGTGCAGAGCTAGATGGCAGTTCCTTACCTCCCCTCGTAGTTGAGGGAAAAATCTTGGTTTTTTATCTTTCAAGTTCTTCATAGTGATCAGCAGATATAAATCCCAAGTGACTCAAAGAATAGAGCTATGCTCCCCCGAAACGGCGCCAGAAAATAGTCTTGATAACCCACAAGTATAGGGGATCGCAACAGTTTTCGAGGGTAGAGTATTCAACCCAAATTTATTGATTCGACACAAGGGGAGCCAAAGAATATTCTCAAGTATTAGCAGCTGAGTTGTCAATTCAACCACACCTGAAAACTTAATATCTGCAGCAAAGTATTTAGTAGCAAAGTAATATGATAGTAGTGGTAACGGTGGCAAAAGTAACGGTAGCAGTTTTGGTTTTATAATGATTGTAACAGTAGCAACAGAAAAGTAAATAAGCGAAGATCAATATATGAAAAGCTTGTAGGCAAAGGATCAGTGATGGACAATTATGTCGGATGTGATTCCTCATGCAATAGTTATAACATAGGGTGACATAGAACTAGCTCCAATTCATCAATGTAATGTAGGCATGTATTCTGAATATAGTCATACGTGCTTATGGAAAAGAACTTGCATGGCATCTTTTGTCCTACCCTCCCGTGGTAGCGGGGTCATATTGGAAACTAAGAGATATTAAGGCCTCCTTTTAATAGAGTACCAGACCAAAGCATTAACTCTTCATGAATACATGAACTCTTCAAACTACGGTCATCACCGGTAAGTATCCCGATTATTGTCACTTCGGGGTTAACGGATCATAACACATAATAGGTGACTATAGACTTGCAAGATAGGATCAAGAACTCACATATATTCATGAAAACCTACTAGGTTCAGATCTGAAATCATGGCACTCGGGCCCTACTGACAAGCATTAAGCATAGCAAAGTCATAGCAACATCAATATCAGAACATAATGGATACTAGGGATCAAACCCTAACAAAACTAACTCGATTACATGATAAATCTCATCCAACCCATCACCGTCTAGCAAGCCTACGATGGAATCACTCATGCACGGCGGTGATCATCATGAAATTGGTGATGGAGGAAGGTTGATGATGATGATGGCAACAAATTCCCTCTCCGGAGCCTCGAACGGACTCCAGATCAGCCCTCCCGAGAGAGATCAGGGCTCTCTCGGGAGGGCTGATCTGGAGTCCGTTCGGGGCTCCGGAGAGGGGAATCCGTCGCCATCATCATCATCAACCATCCTCCATCACCAATTTCATGATGCTCACCGCCGTGCGTGAGTAATTCCATCGCAGACTTGCTGGATGGTGATGGGTTGGATGGGCTCTATCATGTAATCGAGTTAGTTTTGTTAGGGTTTGATCCCTAGTGTCCACCATGTTCTGAGATTGATGTTGCTATGACTTTGCTATGCTTAATGCTTGTCACTAGGGCCCGAGTGCCATGATTTCAGATCTGAACCTATTATGTTTTCATCAATATATGAGTGTTCTTGATCCTATCTTGCAAGTCTATAGTCACCTATTATGTGTTATGATCCGTTAACCCCGAAGTGACAATAATCGGGATACTTACCGGTGATGACCGTAGTTTGAGGAGTTCATGTATTCACTATGTGTTAATGCTTTGTTCCGGTACTCTATTAAAAGGAGGCCTTAATATCCCTTAGTTTCCGTAAGGACCCCGCTGCCATGGGAGGGTAGGACAAAAGATGTCATGCAAGTTCTTTTCCATAAGCATGTATGACTATATTTAGAATACATGCCTACATTACATTGATGAACTGGAGCTAGTTCTGTGGCACGCTAGGTTATGACTGTTACATGATGAACCGCATCCGGTATAATTCTCCATCACCAATCCATTGCCTACGAGCTTTCCATATATTGTTCTTCGCTTATTTACTTTCCCGTTGCTATTGCTATCATCACTACAAAATACCAAAAACATTACTTTTACTACTGTTACCTTTTGCTACCGTTATCACTACTATCATATTACTTTGCTACTAAACACTTTGCTGCAGATATTAAGTTTCCAGGTGTGGTTGAATTGACAACTCAGCTGCTAATACTTGAGAATATTCTTTAGCTCCCCTTGTGACGAATCAATAAATTTGGGTTGAATACTTTACCCTTGAAAACTGGTGCGATCCTCTATACTTGTGGGTTATCAAGACTATTTTCTGGCGCCGTTGCTGGGGAGCATAGCTCTATTCTTTGAGTCACTTGGGATATATATCTGCTTATCATTATGAAGAACTTAAGAGATCCAAAAACCAAGATCTATCCCTCAACTACAAGGGCAGGTAAGGAACTGCCATCTAGCTCTGCACTTGATTCACCTTCTGTTTTGAGTAAGCTTGCAACACCTACACCTGCTTCTGCTATTCGTTCTGATATGTCGCATGTTATTGATGATGCCACTTCTGCTATGCATGATACTTATGATGAAACTACCTCTATGCCTGATACTACTGTGCCACTTAGTGATTTTCTTGATGAACAGCTTGCTAGGGTTTGAGAGATTGAAAATATTGAATCTGATGATACTGATGAAAGTGATGATGAAGAATCACTTGTTATTCCTAAGGGTTATGTTTTTGATCAAGAAGCTTCTTTCGCTATTTTAGCTTGCAAAAATAGAAATGAACTCAAAAGGTTATTAGCTAAATGGAGTAAGCAATCTCCAAATGCTAGAATGAAACCTGACCCTGCTTTTGCTACTTCACCTATCTTTGTTACTGATAAGGATTATGAATTCTCTGTTGATCCTGATATAATTACTTTGGTTGAATCTGATCCTTTTCATAGTTATGAATCTGAAACTGTTGTGGCACATCTTACTAAATTGAATGATATATCCACCCTGTTCACTAAAGATGAGAGAACTCATTACTTTTACATCCTCAAAATATTTCCGTTCTCATTAAAGGGTGATGCTAAGATATGGTTTAATTCTCTTGATCCTGGTTGTGTGCATAGTCCCCAGGATATGATTTATTACTTCTCTGCTAAATATTTCCCTGCTCATAAGAAACAAGCTGCTTTAAGGGATATATATAATTTTGTGCAAATTGAAGAAGAGAGTCTCCCACAAGCTCGGGGGAGGCTTCTCCAATTACTTAATGCTTTGCCTGATCATCCTCTTAAGGAAAATGAAATACTTGATATCTTCTATAATGGGCTAACCGATGCCTCCAGAGATTACCTGGATAGTTGTGCTGGTTCTGTTTTCAGGGAAAGAACACCGGATGAAGCTGAAATTTTATTGAACAATATGTTGACAAATGAAAATAATTGGACACCTCCGGAGCCAATTCCTGAGCCTATTCCTAAACCAACTCCGAAGAAGAGGGGTATTCTATTTCTCAGTCCTGAAGATATGCAAGAGGCAAAAAAATCTATGAAAGAAAAATGTATTAAAGCTGAAGATGTTAAGAATTTACCTCCTATTGAAGAAATACTTGGTATTAATCTACCGCCTATTGAAGAAACATATAATCTTAATCCATTACCTATTGAAGAAACTCATGGTCTTGATAACCCGACACATGTAGTAAAGGTAAATTCTCTCTACAGATATGATAAAGCTGAAATCCCATTTACTAAATTTGCTAGCCCATTCTTAGATGAGTTTGATAAATTTATGGCTAAGCAAGAAGATTTTAATGCTTATTTTGGTAGGCAATTGAAATACAATTCAAATATGCTTGAACACTTGGGTGATTATATGGCTAATGTCAAAGGTGAACTTAAACTTATTAGTAAACATGCCTCTATGGTTACCACTCAAGTAGAACAAGTACTTAAAGCTCAAAATGACTTGCTCAATGAATTGAATAGTAAAGATAATGATAATGCTGTTAGAGTGGCTACTAGAACTGGTAGAATGACTCAGGAACCTTTGTATCCTGAAGGCCACCCTAAGAGAATTGAGCAAGATTCTCAGAGAAATAATATAGATGTACCTAGTTCTTCTAAAAAGAAGAAAAAGAAAAATGATAGGACTTTGCATGCTTCTAGTGAACCTGTTATTGAACCACCTGAGAATCCAAATGATATTTCTATTTCTGATGCTGAAACACAATCTGGTAATGAACCTGAAACTACTGATAGTGCTAATAATAATGTTCATGATGATGCTCAACCTAGTAATGATAATGATATAGAAATTGAACCTGCTGTTGATCTTGATAACCCACAATCAAAGAATCAACGCTATGATAAGAAAGACTTTGTTGCTAGGAAACATGGTAAAGAAAGAGAGCCTTGGGTTTAGGAACCCATGCGTTTTCCTCCCAAACCATCCAAGAAAAAGGATGATGAGGATTTTGAGCGCTTTGCCGAAATGATTAGACCTATCTTTTTGCGTATGCGATTAACTGACATGCTCAAAACCAATCCTTATGCTAAGTACATGAAAGATATAATTACAAATAAAAGAAATATACCGGAAGCTGAAATTTCCACCATGCTTGCTAATTATACTTTTAAGAGTGGAATACCAAAGAAACTTGGAGGTCCAGGAGTACCCACTATACCATGCTCCATTAAAAGAAACTATGTTAAAACTGCTTTATGTGATCTTGGAGCCGGTGTTAGTGTTATGCCTCTCTCTTTATATCATAGACTTGATTTGAATAAGTTGACACCTACTGAAATATCTTTGCAAATGGCTGATAAATCAACTGCTATACCTGTCGGAATTTGTGAGGATGTGCCTGTTGTAGTTGCAAACGGTACTATTTTAACGGACTTTGTTATTCTTGATATTCCCGAGGACGATAGTATGTATATTATTCTTGGAAGACCCTTTTTGAATACTGCAGGGGCTGTTATTGATTGCACTAAAGGCAATGTCACTTTTCATGTTAATGGTAATGAGCATATGGTACACTTTCCGAGGAAACAACCTCAAGTTCATAGTATCAACTCTATTGGAAAAATTCCATCGATTATATTTGGAGGTTTTGAATTTCCTCTTCCTACTATCAAGAAGAAATATGATATTCTTATTATTGGGGATGTGCATATCCCCGTTGAGGTAACATAGTGTTATTCAAAATTTCTCCGGTTCCATGTTATTCGAAATGAGTTCGTTAACAAGACTTGATCAACCTTGTTAGTGGATTCCTTTTGATGATCATGAGAAGGATGAAACTAGAAGGCACAACCTTCTGTACCCCACTTTTACTTTATGTTATTTATATTAAGTAAAATAAAAATAAATATTTTTCTGTCTGTTATCTGATTATCCGTGCATATAAAAATACCCCGAAAATAAAAGTTCTCCAAATGCCCTGAAATTTAAATATGATTTTTTCTAGAATATTTGAGAATATTTGGCACTGAGAACACATCAGGGGGTCAACCACCTGCCCACGAGGGTGGAGGGCGCGCCCTACCCCCCTGGGCGCGCCCCCTGCCTCGTGGGCCCACGGTGGCCCTCGTCCACTTATCCTTTCACCCACACACTTCTTCTTCCTCCCACAAACACGAATATCCAGTTCAAGCACGAGTTCTAGCTCATTTTGCTACCATTTTCGATCTCCTTGCTCAAAGCACCTCTCACAAAACTGCTTGGGGAGATTGTTCCTTGGTATGTGACTCCTCCATTGGTCCAATTAGTTTTTGTTCTAGTGCTTTATTCATTGCAAAGTTTTGCTGCTTAGGTGACCCTATTCTTGAGCTTGCATGTCAAATTTATATGGTCAAAAGTAGTTTTGATGCATGATATAGGCTCTAGGCACTTGTAGGAGTAGTTGCTATCAATATTATTGAGTTTGGTTTACTTTTATTTTGAAGTTACTAAAAATTTCAGAATTTTTCAGAAAATGATGAGGAGACTTTTGAGGGGCTCATCGAGCCAAAGCTCGAAGGAAAAGGCACCGAAGCCTAAGTATAATCTGCCTCGCACCACGGAGGTTCGGGCGTGTGAATGGCCTTCCGATGATTTCTTGAGAGCAGCCGGTATTTATGAAGATTTTTATGAATTGGCTAAGAATGCAAGCCTCACCACTTTCCTCCATGACCAATGCGATCAGTATATCTTACTCACAAATATCTTTGTGCAAAACTTTCATTTCCATTCTATGAGCTCACCACCTACGGTGGAGTTTTATTTATATGATGAGCATAAGGAGATGTCACTTTATGATTTCTGTCGGATTTGTTTAGTCCCTTTTGAGGGCAAGACAGAAGAACCACATCGTGATGATGTGGAGGGGTTTATTGATACTATCACTGTAGGGGAAACAAGGAAGGTTTCTGATGCATGAATCACTAGCATACATTTTCCTGTTTTACGTTATTTTGCATTATTTGCTAGTCGTTTCTTAATTGGTCGCGGAAACTGTGGAAACCTTAGTATCCCTGATATTATTATTTTGCTCCATGGTTTATATGGTGATAACTCTGTTACTATGGGCGACATTATTGCCAAACGGTTAAGTCTGAACCGTACAAAGGGGCCCATCTTTGGAGGCATCTATGCTTCACGCCTAGCTGCACATTTTAACATACCTATTAGGCACTATGAGAAGGAAGAAAAAGTGCTGCCTTGTGTTTATTTAGATTATAAAAGTATGGTGGCACATGATTTTATTGTTAAGAATAGGGAAGGAGAGCTTAAATATCAATTGTTCTTTAACAAACATCATCCTGAGACTATTACCCTGCCTGCTCCTTCTTTGTTTGATTTATCTTCAGGCATGTACCTTGTTTCGTTGAAGGCTATTCACGCCTACCGGAACCCTGCATCAGCCGTGGAGCCAGAGCCGAAACCACAAGTTGATCCTCCACGACAGTCTAATAACCAGTGGGATTCGGAGATGATTGTCAGCCAGTGGCAATCGGAGTCTTCCTCTTCTCCATCGCAGTACGACCCCAACTACTATTATGGATATTTGCCAGGTCAGCCGTGGCCATAGACCAACTTAGGCCAAAAGCCTAAGCTTGGGAGAGTACGTATTTCCCACCGACATTACATTTATGTTCATACACGTATTACTAGATGTCGGTGCTCATACTTTTTCATTGTATCATCCATGCTAGTTTATTTCCTTTTTATGCTTTCTTCTTGTGTGTTTAATAAACCTTAAGAAAAACAAAAAATATTAGTTGTAGCTTTTAGCTAGTTTTAATTTCCATGCTTGTAGTAGTAATTGAAAAGAAAACCCAAAAATATTTCCTGTTCTTCTTTTGCTTGTTGGGAGCTTTCCCGTGTAAATAGTTTTATTTATTTTCTTTCCTTTGGGGGTCGATAGGAGAAGACCATAATTAAATTGTTGAAATGGCTCTTATATGCATTATTGTTTATCTGACAAAAGAGCCCATATTGCTTTGTCTTCTCCTGTTTATTGAATGCTTGCAGATTCCAGCTTAGTCCAATGCACGGGCACTATTATTATTATTCACATCGTTCTATCGTGCAAGTGAAAGGCAATTATGATGATATATGATGGACTGGATGAGATGAGAAAAGCTGGTATGAACTCGACCTCTTTTGTTTTTCTAAATATGATTAGTTCATCGTTCCTGATTCAGCTTATTATGAATAAACATGTTTGCAATGACAACTAGAGATCATAGTTTCTTGTGCCATGCTTGATTAGCTATGAGTTATAATGGTTTACCTTGCGTGCCAACATGCTATTGAGATAGTTATGATGTGGTCTGATAGGGTGATATCCTCCTCTGAATGATTTAAGTGACTTGACTTGGCACATGTTCACGCATGTAGTTGAAACAAAATCAACATAGCCTTCATGATGTTTATGTTCATGGTGGATTATATCCTACTCATGCTTGCATTCGGTGTTGATTAATTTTAATGCATGTTCATGATTGTTGTCGCTCTCTAGCTGGTCGCTTCCCAGTCTTTTGCTAGCCTTCACCTGTTCTAAGCGGGGATACTGCTTGTGCATCCAATCCCTTAAACCCCAAAGTTATTCCACATGAGTCCACTATACCTACCTATATACGATATCTACCTACCGTTCCAAGTAAATTTGTATGTGCCAAACTCTAAACCTTCAAATAAATATCCTGTTTTGTATGCTCGAATAGCTCATGTATCAACTAGGGATGTCTGTATCTTCCATGTTAGGCGGGTTATTCTCAAGAGGAGTGGACTCCGCTCCTCACTCACGAGATAAATGGCTGGTCACCGGGATGCCCAGTCCCATGCTTTATGCAAACTAAATCAAAATAATTGCAAACAAAACTCCCCCTGGGACTCTTGTTAGTTGGAGGCACTCGTTGTTTCGAGCAAGCCATGGATTGATGCTTGTTGGTGGAAGGGGGAGTATAAACTTTACCATTCTGTTTGAGAACCGCCTATAATGTGTGTAGCATGGAAGATATCGCCATATCTTGGTTGTTATGTTGACAATGAAAGTGTACCGCTCAAAATACTATTCACCTCTATTTCAAAACCGAGCTCTGGCACCTCTACAAATCCCCGCTTCCCTCTGCGAAGGGCCTATCTATTTACTTTTATGCTGAGTCATCATCCTCTTATTAAAAAGCACCGGTTGGAGAGCACCGCTGTCATTTGCATTCATTACTGTTGGTTTACATTGAGTATGACTTGACTGGATCTCTTTTACCATGAATTACAATGTCTAGTCAGTCCTTGGTCTTTAAAGGTGCTCTGCATTTATGTTTTGCGGTCTGAGAAAGGGCTAGCGAGATACCATCTTGTTATATCATATTATGATTGTTTTGAGAAAGTGTTGTCATCCGAGGTTTATTATTATGGCTTGCTAGTTGATTATGCTATTGATATGAGTAAACTTGAGACCTATGCATTATTGTGAATGTGGTTAGTTATAATCTTTGCTGAAAACTTGAATGCTGGCTTTACATATTTACAACAACAAGAGCAAATAGAGTTTGTAAAAGTTTTTCTTTATCACTTTCAGTTTATCAACTGAATTGCTTGAGAACAAGCAAAGGTTTAAGCTTGGAGGAGTTGATACGTCTCCGTCATATCTACTTTTGCAAACACCTTTGCCCTTGTTTTGGACTCTAACTTGCATGATTTGAATGGAA
Organism: Triticum dicoccoides; assembly: GCF_002162155.2. Taxonomy (NCBI): domain Eukaryota; kingdom Viridiplantae; phylum Streptophyta; class Magnoliopsida; order Poales; family Poaceae; genus Triticum; species Triticum dicoccoides. Next base: position 79,060,304 of record NC_041382.1, read on the forward strand.
CTAACCCGGACTGACGCTGTTTTCAGCAGAATTACCATTGTGTTATTTATGTGCAGAAACAAACATTCTTGGAATGACCTGAAACTTCACGGAGCCACTTTTCAGAAAATATGAAAAATACCTGCAAAAGATGAAGGCCAGGGGGCCCACCACCTCTCCACGAGGGTGGGGGGCGCGCCCCCTACCTCGTGGGCCCCCTGTTGCCTCTCCGACTGCAACTCCAACTCCAACTCCATATATTGTGTTTCGGGGAAAAAATCAGAGAGAAGAAATCATCGTGTTTTACGATACAAAGCCGCCGCCAAGCCCTAAAACCTCCCGGGAGGGCTGATTTGGATTCCATTCGGGGCTTCGGAGAGGGGAATCCGTCGCCATCGTCATCATCAACCATCCTCCATCACCAATTTCATGATGCTCACCGCCGTGCGTGAGTAATTCCATCGTAGGCTTGCTGGACGGTGATGGGTTGGATGGGATCTATCATGTAATCGAGTTAGTTTTGTTAGGGTTTGATCCCTAGTGTCCACTATGTTCTGAGATTGATGTTGCGATGACTTTGCTATGCTTAATGCTTGTCACTAGGGCCCGAGTGCCATGATTTCAGATCTAAACCTATTATGTTTTCATCAATATATGAGTGTTCTTGATCCTATCTTGCAAACCCCGAAGTGACAATAATCGGGATACTTACCGGTGATGACCGTAGTTTGAGGAGTTCATGTATTCACTATGTGTTAATGTTTTATTCTTTTACTCTATTAAAAGGAGGCCTTAATATCCCTTAGTTTCCGTAAGGACCCCGCTGCCACGGGAGGGTAGGACAAAAGATGTCATGCAAGTTCTTTTCCATAAGCACGTATGACTATATTCGGAATACATGCCTACATTACATTGACGAACTGGAGCTAGTTTTGTGTCACCCTAGGTTATGACTGTTACATGATGAACCGCATCCGGTATGATTCTCCATCACCGATCCATTGCCTACAAGCTTTCCATATATTGTTCTTCGCTTATTTACTTTCCCGTTGCTATTGCTATCATCACTACAAAATACTGATACGTCTCCAACGTATCTATAATTTTTGATTGCTCCATGCTATATTATCTACTATTTTAGACATTACTGGGCTTTATTATCCACATTTATATTATTTTTGGGACTAACCTATTAACCGGAGGCCCATCCCAGAATTGCTGTTTTTTGCCTGTTTTAGGGTTTTGAAGAAAAGGAATATCAAACGGAGTCCAAATGGAATGAAACCTTCGTAAACGTGATTTTCTCATCAGATAAGATCCAGGAGACTTGGACCCTCCGTCAAGAAAGCCACGAGGTGGTCACGAGGGTAGGGGGTGCCCCCTAGGGCACGCCCCCTGCCTCGTGGGCCCCTCGGAGCTCCACCGACGTACTTCTTCCTCCTATATATATCCACGTACCCCCAAACGATCGGGGACGGAGCCAAAAACCTAATTCCACCACCGCAACTTTCTGTATCCACGAGATCCCATCTTGGGGCATGTTCTGGAGCTCCGCCGGAGGGGGCATCGATCACAGAGGGCTTCTACATCATCATCCAAGCCCCTCCGATGAAGTGTGAGTAGTTTACTTCAGACCTACGGGTCCATAGCTAGTAGCTAGATGGCTTCTTCTATCTTTTTGGATCTCAATACGATGTTCTCCCCGTCTCTTGTGGAGATCTATTCGATGTAATCTTCTTTTTGCGATGTGTTTGTTGAGACCGATGAATTGTGGGTTTATGATCAAGTCTATCTATGAATAATATTTGAATCTTCTCTGAATTCTTTTATGTATGATTGGTTATCTTTGCAAGTCTCTTTGAATTATCAGTTTGGTTTGGCCTACTAGATTGGTTGTTCTTGCCATGGGAGAAGTGCTTAGCTTTGGGTTCGATCTTGCGGTGTCCTTTCCCAGTGACAGAAGGGGTCGCAAGGCACGTATTGCATCGTTGCCATCGAGGATAACAATATGGGGTTTTTATCATATTGCATGAAACTATCCCTCTACATCATGTCATCTTGCTTAAGGCGTTACTCTGTTTTTAACTTAATACTCTAGATGCATGCTGGATCGGTCGATGAGTGGAGTAATAGTAGTAGATGCAGAATCGTATCGGTCTACTTGTCTCGGACGTGATGCCTATTTACATAATCAAACCTAGATATTCTCATAACTATGCTCAATTCTGTCAATTGCTCAACAATAATTTGTTCACCCACTGTAGAATATTTATGCTCTTGAGAGAAGCCACTAGTGAAACCTATGGCCCCCGGGTCTCTTTCTCATCATATCAATCTCCATCACTTTATTATTGCTTTGCTTTTACTTTATTTACTTTGCATCTCTATACCAAAAATACCAAAAAATAATTAATTTATCATCTCTATTAGATCTCACTTTCGTAAGTGACCGTGAAGGGATTGACAACCCATAAGCGCGTTGGTTGCGTTGAGCTATTGTTTTTGTGTAGGTACGAGGGACTCGAGCGTAGCCTCCTACTGGATTGATACCTTGGTTCTCAAAAACTGAGGGAAATACTTACGCTACTTTGCTGCATCATCCCTTCCTTTTCGGGGAAATCCAACGCAGTGCTCAAGAGGTAGCAAGAAGAATTTTTGGCGCCGTTGCCGGGGAGTCTGCGCAAAAGTCAACATACCAAGTACCCATCACAATCCCTATCTCCCACATTACATTATTTTCCATTTGCCTCTCGTTTTCCTCTCCCCTACTTCACCCTTGCCGTTTTATTCACCCTCTCTCTTCCTCACACTCTCTTTCTCTATTTGCCTCTTTTGTCGTTTGCTTTTGTTTGCTCGTGTGTTGGATTGCTTGTTTGTCGTGATGGCTCAAGATAATACTAAATTGTGTGACTTCACCAATACCAATAATAATGATTTTCTTAGCACTCTGATTGCTCCTCTTACCGATGCTGAATCTTGTGAAATTAATACTACTTTGTTGAATCTTGTCATGAAAGATCCATTCTCCGGCCTTCCTAGTGAAGATGCCGCTACACATCTTAATAGCTTTGTTGATTTGTGTGACATGCAAAAGAAAAAATATGTCGATAATGATATTGTTAAATTGAAGCTATTTCCTTTTTCGCTTAGAGATCATACTAAAGCTTGGTTTTCGTCTTTGCCTAAAAATAGTATTGATTCATGGAACAAGTGCAAAGATGCTTTTATCTCTAAGTATTTTCCTCCCGCTAAGATCATCTCTCTTAGAAACGATATTATGAATTTTAAACAACTTGATCATGAACATGTTGCACAAGCTTGGGAGAGAATGAAATTAATGATACGTAATTGCCCTACTCATGGTTTGAATTTGTGGATGATTATACAAAATTTTTATGCCGGATTGAATTTTGCTTCTAGAAATCTTTTAGATTCGGCCGCGGGAGGCACTTTTATGGAAATCACTTTAGGAGAAGCTACTAAACTCCTAGATAATATTATGGTTAATTATTCTCAATGGCACACTGAAAGATCTACTAATAAGAAAGTGCATGCGATAGAAGAAATTAATGTTTTGAGTGGAAAGATGGATGAACTTATGAAATTATTTGCTAATAAAAGTGTTTCTTCTGATCCTAATGATATGCCTTTGTCTACTTTGATTGAGAATAATAATGAATCTATGGATGTGAATTTTGTTGGTAGGAATAATTTTGGTAACAACGCGTATAGAGGAAACTTTAATTCTAGGCCGTATCCTAGTAATTCCTCTAATAATTATGGTAATTCCTACAACAATTCTTATGGAAATTATAATAAGATGCCCTCTGATTTTGAATCTACTATTAAAGAATTTATTACTTCGCAAAAGAATTTCAATGATTTGATTGAAGAAAAATTGCTTAAGATTGATGAGTTGGCTAGGAACATTGATAGAATTTCTCTTGATGTTGATTCTTTGGAACTTAGATCTATTCCACCTAAGCATGATATCAATTAGTCTCTCAAATCCATGAGAATTTCCATTGACGAGTGCAAAGAAAGAACCACTAAGATGCGTGCTAAGAAAGATGCCTTTATAAAAGCGTGTTCTTCTAGTTCCTATGAAAATAATGATGAAGATCTAAAAGTAATTGATGTGTCCCCTATTAAATATTTGTTTTTCAATATGAATCTTGATAATGATGGGACTAAATATGATCCACCTTTACCTAGAAGGCGTTCTAAGAATTCGGAATTTGTTGATCTTGATGCTAAATTTGATAAAAGTGGGATTGAAGAAATTAAAACCCTAGATGTTGCTAAACCCACTATTATGGATTTCAAGGAATTTAATTATGAAAATTTCTCTTTGATTGATTGTGTTTCCTTGTTGCAATCCGTGCTAAAATCTCCCCACGCTTATAGTCAAAATAAACCGTTTACTAAACATATCGTTGATGCCTTGATGCAATCTTATGAAGAAAAACTTGAATTGGAAGTTTCTATCCCTAGAAAACTTTATGATGAGTGGGAACCAAATATTAAAATTAAAATTAAAAATTATGAGTTTTATGCTTTGTGTGATTTGGGTGCTAGTGTCTCTACTATTCCCAAAACTTTGTGTGATTTACTAGATTTCCTTGATTTTGATGATTGCTCTCTAAACTTGCATCTTGAGGATTCCAGTATTAAGAAACCTATGGGAAGAATTAATGATGTTCTTATTTTTGCTAATAGGAATTATGTGCCCATATATTTTATCGTTCTTGATATAGATTGCAATCCTTCTTGCCCTATTATTCTCGGTAGACCTTTCCTTAGAACGGTTGGTGCAATTATTGATATGAAGGAAGGGAATATTAGATTTAAATTTCCATTAAAAAAGGGCATGGAAAAATTCCCTAGAAAGAAAATAAAATTACCATATGAATCTATCATGAGAGCCACTTATGGATTGCCTACCAAAGATGGCAATACCTAGATCTATTCTTGCTTGTTATGCCTAACTAGGGGCGTTAAACGATAGCGCTTATTGGGAGGCAACCCGATTTTATTTTTATTCCTTGATTTTTGCTCATGTTTAGTAATAAATAAATTATCTAGCCTCTGTTTTGGTTGTGTTTTTTGTGTTTAATTAGTGTTTGTGCCAAGTAGAACCGTTGGGAAGACTTGGGGAAAGTCTTGTTGAACTTGCTGTAAAAAACAGAAACTTTAGCGCTCACAAGAACTGCTGTCATTTTTATTTGGAAAGTGATATTTAGTTAATTCTTTTTGAAGATGATTAATAGATAAATTCCTCACTTCCAGAAGTTTATTTTAGAATTTTTGGGGTTCCATATCTTGTGCTAGCTACAGATTACTACAGACTGTTCTGTTTTTGACAGATTCTGCTTTTCGTGTGTTGTTTGCTTATTTTGATGAATCTATGGCTAGTAAAATAGTTTATAATCCATAGAGAAGTTGAAATAGAGTAGGTTTAACACCCATATAAATAAAGAATGAGTTAATTACAGTACCTTGAAGTGGTCTTTTGTTTTCTTTCGCTAACGGAGCTCACGAGTTTTCTACTTTAAGTTTTGTGTTGTGAAGTTTTCAAGTTTTGGGTAAAGATTTGATGGATTATGAAACAAGGATTGGCAAGAGCCTAAGCTTGGGGATGCCCATGGCACCCCCAAGATAATCTAAGGACACCTAAAAGCCAAAGCTTGGGGATGCCCCGGAAGGCATCCCCTCTTTCGTCTACTTCTATCGGTAACTTTACTTGGAGCTATATTTTTATTCACCACATGATATATGTTTTGCTTGGAGCGTCTTTTATGATTTGACTCTTTGATTATTAGTTTACCACAATCATCCTTGCTGTACACACCTTTTGAGAGAGCCATACATAATTTGGAATTTGATAGAATACTCTATGTGCTTCACTTATATCTTTTGAGTTATATAATTTTGCTCTAGTGCTTCACTTATATCTTTTAGAGCACGGTGGTGGATTTGTTTTATAGAAACTATTGATCTCTCATGCTTCACTTAGATTATTTTGAGAGTCTTAATAGCATGGTAATTTGCTTAAAATCCTAATATGCTTGGTATGCAAGATTAATAATAAAACTTTCGTATGAGTGTGTTGAATACTAAGAAGAAATTGATGCTTGATAATTGTTTTGAGATATGAGGATGGTGATATTAGAGTCATGCTAGTTGAGTAGTTGTGAATTTGAGAAATGCTTGTGTTAAAGTTTGTGATTCCCGTAGCATGCACGTATGGTGAACCGTTATGTGATGAAGTCGGAGCATGATTTATTTATTGATTGTCTTCCTTATGAGTGGCGGTCGGGGACGAGCGATGGTATTTTCCTACCAATCTACCCCCATAGGAGCAAGCGCCTTGCCGTGGTCGTTGTCTTATTGCGTCCGGGAGCTTGTCGCTCACCGGGCCTTGCCGGGACGTGTGGCGCATCGCGGCAAGTTCCTTGAGATGCCTTGGTTGGCCTTCCCGGCAAGCTCCTCTTGCCGGGGTCTTGTCTCCTTACGCGCCTTGCCTTGGTTGGCCTTCCCGGCAAGCTCCTTTTGCCGGGGTCTTGTCTCCTTGACTTGGATACTTTGTTCTTGAATGGCTCCAAAGGAACCACGGAGGACCTTGGCGGTCACCCGGCAAGCCTTGCCGCCGGATGCTGCGACTGCCCGTGCACGAGTTCGGGATACTAAGGTACCCCTATTCTAGTACACCGACAGGAGCCCCCGGGCCTGGGCCATACACGGTGCCGAGCGCTATTGGGCCAGGCCCAAAACAGGGCACGGGCACGTGTGGCCTAGGTTACGCCGTATCTCTCCCCGAATCCACCGCGCCCTCCCCGAACGGCACGCGTTGAATGCGGCGTCGTGGGAGAGATCGTGGGTGGTTTCTTTATTCGGAAATGCGGAACGTCCGCCCTCTCCCTCTTTATAAGCAGGGGAAACAGGGGTAGTTCGCCCATTCGCCGGTTGCTGCTTCAATCTCGGAAATCTCCGCCGCTCCCTCGTCTTCCCGAATCTGAAAGAGAGCAGCGCCCCGCCCCCCATCGCCACCAGCACCACCGACGCTGTCGACCTCCTCCACCACTTCCGCCATGGCTCCGAAAGCCGACAAGGGGAAGGTTGTGAAGTCGACCAAGGCGCAGCGGCTTGCGGCGCTGCGAAAGGAGCGGCCAGTCTTCCCCCCCAAGCTCGCCGCGAGGGAGCTGAGGGAGAACTACTACCTCTTCTGGTCGACGGAGACGCGAGCGCACCCGCGCACGAAGGTACTTCCAGCCGCCGCTTGGAAGACGGCTCCAAATGGATATCCTTTCTTCGCCTTGTTCTTCTACTGCGGGCTCTGCCCACCTTTCTCTGAGTTCTTTTGCGATATTATGAACACCTACGGGTTCCACCTCCTTGATTTCACCCCCAATGCCGTTCTGACCATGGCAGTTTTCGCACATCTCTGCGAAAACTTTGTCGGAGTCCATCCCAATGTAGCCCTTTTTCGCCACATCTTTATGCCCCGAGTAGAGAGAGGAGAGCCTTCATCCGGAGGAATCGCCTGGATCTCGAGGGCTGGCAAGAAGGACACTTATCTGGAGGGAGAGTTCTGCGGCAAGTGGGAGGAATGGAGAGCAGATTGGTGCTGGATTGACGAGGAGAACCCGCAGCCGTTTACCGCCTGGCGCCAAACCCCAGTAGCACGCGGCAGCGATTGGAGTGACGTGGCCCCGGAAGATGATAGGCTGAAGATTGCCGTCACCCGGATTCTACATCTCAGGCTTGCCGGGCTCACTGTAGGCGCTGTTGGCGCAGATTTTCTTCGTCGCCGCATCGCCCCCCTGTAGGAACGGGGGAGACCCGCCTGGGAGTTCAAGAATGCGGGGGATATCATGAGGCTGCGGCCGGGCCTCAACTTCAACTTCACTGTTCTGGAGCTTAACGCGATGCTCCAGGAGCTGTTCAAATATGACCCTCAACATCCCGAAGTGTTCAGGTTGCCGGGGGGTGTCGTTCCGCTGTGCAACAACTCCTCGCTTGACCGCATCCGTGCAATGATGCCGCTGTGCGATTCACATGGAATTGTCCCAACTTGGCAAGAGCCTGCAGATGACATCGTGCAGGAGTTCTTTGGCGGCTTGGTAGAAGTGCCGGTCCGTGCCGACGAAAAGGATAGCCTCACCCGCGACACCACCGATGCGGAGATGACACACATCGCCACTAGGCTGGAAGAGGCGGCGGCAGCCGCAGCCGCGGGTGAATTTGGATTCACCGTGGAGGAGGCAGATGCAGCAGAGGCGGCAAGCCGTGCCGAGCGAGGGGAGCCCGCCGGCGAGAAAGAGCTTGCCGGGCAGAAAGGGCTTGCCGGGCATGGCGTCGAGTCAAGCGAGCCCGCCGAGGATGCGAGCGGCTCGCTGGAGATCAACTCCTCTTCCTCCTCATCTTCAGGCAGCTCGCCGCAAGCAGAGCCTCCATCCCCACCAAGAAGGCGTCTCCGCAAGGCCGGTGACGTAGCAGAGCGGCAGGCGAGTCAACAGTCGCCGCGCCGCGTGACACGCTCCACCGCGGCAAGCACTGTTGCCGCGGGAGCACCTCACGCAGCGACGACAACTGGAGCGGGGCCCTCCCGGACCACCGCTTCTGCTCCTGCCGCTTCTCACGCTGCGGCGGCAGCCGGAGCGGGGTCGTCTCATACCACCGCCACTGCTCCCGCCAAGCGGCCAAGGGAACCTACTCCTCCGCCTCCTCGCGCCGGACGTGAGCCGGACTTCGACTTCTCTGCGTTCAGCTCCGACGAGGAAGAAGAAGAGTAAGATTCTCTTGTTGTACTTGTAGTTCTTCAATTCTTGCTGTTTGTCTTGTATCTCATTTGCTTTACTCTGAACTTATTACTTTTTAGGACTCTGGCCCAGAGAGCAGCGAAGAGAGCCAAGGTCCCGGTGATTTTCATCAAGGACGAACCCACTGCGACAGCAGGGGGTGCGCCCGAGACAACCTTGCCGGACCCGGCAACTTTTCTCCAAAGCAGCCCCCAGCGTAAGTATATGGTTCGCTTTCCGCTGTGAAGTGCGCATGGATACTCTGTCTTTGCTGATATCTGACTGTTGGTTTGTGTAGGAGCAGAGCAGCCCCACCAGGAGCCAAGGGAGAGTCCTCTGGCAAGGGAGAGTTCTCCGGCAAGGGAGAGTTCTCCGGCAAGGGACAGCACCAGCGGCCCCCCGTTGGTGGAGACCACGACTGCAGGACCCGGTACAGGTACTCTTCTCGCTTCAAAACTTCCCTTGGGTTCTTCTTCTTTTGATCTTTTTCTCTTTTTTTGAATATTTGCTTGACTCTTCTCCCTTTTCCGGCCGTCAGACCCATCTACTACGGAGCCGATGGAGATCGAGGTTGCCGCCGACGACGCCGCCGCCAAGGCTGCCGCCGCAGCAGCTGGCGAGGGGTCTGGCGATCGCACTGACGGCCCTGAGGCCACAGGAGTGCCGGGCGCTACGTCGACCACCGACCCGTCCGCCGCTGCCGCAGCACCAGGCTCCGAAGAGCCCCAGCCGGGCGTCTACTTGAAGGCTGGCGATTTCGTCTTCATCAACCTCCCCTGGGCGTTGAGCTCCAGGGCGCCGGTTGAAGGGGAGAGCTTCGACGGAGAGGTGCTCGCCTCCGCTGGGCTGACGCTGGTTGACGCACCAAGCAGCAGCAGCGGCGAGCCTGAGGAGGAGCGGCTGCTGTGGAAGCTGCTGTCGCTCTATCGCGCGCGGCAAGCCAAGCTGGAATCCCGCGAGGCGCTTGTCGCGAAGGCGGGAGTGGACATCGAGAAGCGCGCGAAGGAGCTCCGGAGTCTCAACCAGGAAGCTCGCCGGTCCCTGGCAGAGGAGCGGGAGCAACTCGCCGAAGCGTAGAAGGACTTCTTCCTCGAGAAGGCCGAAGTTGAAGAGCAACAGTGGCTTGCCGCTGGAAAGCTGTCTGCGCAGGAGGGCGAGCTGGCGCAGCGGAAAGTCAACCTTGACGCCCACGAGGAGGAGCTTGCCGTGCGTGAGCAACAATTCGGCGGAGCCCTTAAGCAAGCAGAGGATTCTACCGCAGTTGCCGAGGCCGCCAAGAAGGAGCTGGAGACAAAGGTGGCGCAACTGGAGGCCGATCTCGCCGAGAAGGGCAAAAAGCTTAGCGCCGCCAAGGACTCCAACGCGGATCTTGAGTTGAAGCTGACCACTTTGACCAAGACGCTGGACGGCACCAAGGAGCAGGAGGTGGCCTTGAAGGAGGAGATCAAGGCCGACAAGGCGCTGCTGGATAGTGCTGCCGCCGCCCAGAATGCTTTCAGGGAGAATGTGGAGCACTGGACGGAGGGTCTCGTGAATGTTGCCGCAGACATTGACAGGGAGCTGGCGCAGCTGGGGATGGAGGATCTCGGGTATCCCTCCGACGAGAACCTCCAGCCCAGCGCCAAGCTCATCTTGTTCTTCAAAGGCGTGGCGACGGCCCTCCAGCGACTCCGGGAGAGGATCCCAAAGCAGCTGGCCGACGAGTCGCGCAAGATCTGCGCAGGAGCTCTTCAAAAGGTGTTGATGAAGGTGGCCTTCCGCAACCCGGGCCTCAACCTCACCAACATCCTCAAGACCCTGCCGCCGGATGCTGATCTGGAGGCGCTCAAGACCCTTGTCGCACCCATTGTGGACAAGGTGAGCGGGATCAAGAGGATCGAGGGCGATCGCGTAGACTAGGCCGCCCGCTTTCTTCTTTTCTTGTCGCTGTCTGTCATATTATGGAAACAATCTGTTAGAGCCGCGACAAGGTATCTTGTAATATAACTCTATTCCGGGAAATGATTGCAATGTTATTCCCTTTACTTGATTCCTCTCTTTGTATGTTTTTTTACCCTACGCTTTTAGGGAACTTGCCGGTGCAGGCACCTGAGCTGCGAGCGCTGAGTGCGGGACGTCAGCAGCCTGCTGGCGGTGCCGCTACCGACAAGAAACCTTGTCGCCACCAGTTGCAGCTCACTTAAGTTGTTGAGCGGACTCAAAACAAAGTAAGGGCGCAACTAGCTACGGGTTGGTTCCTCCGCGCACATGTTTTCCATACAAAGTGGGGTCGTTCAAGGGAGATAACTTAAAATTTTTAAAAATCTGATTGCTCAAACTTTGGCAACTTAGCTTTTCTGTTGTTTGCTTCCCGGTAAGGCGAAACTTTCTTGGACGATGCCTGGTCCATACCATTATCTTCTCCTTTCCCCCCGGGAAACTTGTGGGCGAGGGAACCTTACTTTCCTTGAGAAAAAAGAAAGAAGAGAAGGTAAAGATATGGAGCCTTACGGCTCGTTATTGCTTACCGGGGAGTAGGTGCTGCACAAAGTGTCAGATCACATATGCAAAAAATGTAAAGCATGAAATCGACAAGATGTGCGGAGCACTTGAGCTTTACTTATGCACGGGATCTGCGCCCGGCTTTGTACAAAGGATTACATGCAACAACGGCAAGACTTGTACAAAAGGTGGTTGCCGGAACAAGTTCTGGCAACCGCGCCTTACGGGTAGAACTTACGAAGATGCTCAATGTTCCAGGAATTGCTCACCGGAATGCAATCTTCGGTCTCAAGGCGGACAACGCCAGGCCTAGTGACTCGTTTCACCCGGTAAGGGCCTTCCCACTTCGGTGTCAACTTGTTGGAATTCTTGGCAGACTGAACACGCTGAAGAACAAGGTCGCCTTCCTCGAGACTTCTGCCGTTAACTTTGCGGCTATGGTAGCGGCGCAAAGCTTGCTGGTAGCGAGCAGCTCGTACAGCAGCCTGAAGACGGTCTTCCTCAAGGAGCAGCGCGTCATCTTGTCGCAGCTGCTCTTGCTCAAGCTCATCATAAGCGAGCACTCGAGGTGACCCGTATACGAGTTCCGTGGGGAGAACTGCCTCTACTCCATAGACTAGAGCGAAAGGTGTCTGGCCAGTGGCTCGATTTGGCGTCGTCCTGATCGACCAAAGAACCACCGGCAGCTCCTCGATCCAGTTTCTTCCGCACTTGTGCAGCCTGTCGAAAGTCCTGGTCTTGAGCCCACGCAGCACTTCAGCATTCGCCCTCTCCGCTTGACCGTTGCTTTTCGGGTGAGCAATAGAAGCGAAGCAGACCTTGGCGCCAAGATCTTGGACGTACTGCATGAAGGTGCGGCTCGTGAATTGCGTATCGTTGTTGGTGATTATCCTGCTAGGGATCCCGAAGTGGCAAACGATCGACCTGAAGAACTTGACTGCTGACTGTGCTGTCACCTTCCTCACTGGTTCCACTTCCGGCCATTTTGTGAACTTGTCGATTGCAACGTACAAGTACTCAAAGCCCCCGACTGCTCGGGGAAAGGGGCCGAGAATGTCGAGCCCCCAGACCGAAAATGGCCAGGATAAAGGGATCGTCTGGAGAGATTGAGCTGGTTGGTGTATCTGCTTGGAATGGAACTGGCATGCTTCACACTTGGTTACTTGTGCAGTTGCATCCTGGAGGGCTGTCGGCCAAAAGAAACCTTGCCGGAATGCTTTGCCGGCAAGTGCTCTTGCGCCAATGTGGTGTCCACATATGCCTCCATGTATCTCTGCCAACAACTCTTGTCCGTCTTCCCGGTGAATACACTTCAATTTCACACCGTTGAGTCTTCTTCTGTACAGTGTGTTGTGGACAAACTGGTACATACTTGACTGCCGGGCTACTCTTTCCGCTTCTTCTTGCTCTTCGGGAAGTTCTCCTGTCTGAAGGAAACGGACACTCTGCTGTGCCCATGCTGGAGCTTGTGGCTCGACAACAAGGACTAAAGGCAAATCTGCTGCTGTGGGAACATCCGGTTCTACGGCGAGAACCTGCGGTTCTGCCGGAGCTTGACGTTCCCCGGCAAGTTTGCCGGAGCAAAACTTGTTGGGAGCTTCTGCTTCAACGGAACAAACCCTGGAGCTTGCCGGAGCAGACTGCTCCTCAGCGCAAGGCAAATCTGTTGCTGCGGGAACGTCTGCTTCTACGGCGAGAACCTGCGGCTCTGCCGGAGCTTGACGTTCCCCGGCAAGTTTGCCGGAGCAAAACTTGTCGGGAGCTTCTGCTTCAACGGAAAAAACCCTGGGGCTTGCCGGAGCAGACTGCTCCTCAGCGTTCTTGGCGTTGATCTTCTGGACCTTCTTGGCGGCGGCTTCGGGAAGCTCTGCCGGCAAATAGTCACCAGAAATCAACTTCCTCTTCTTGCTATGTCCAGTTGGTGGCGTTACAGACGGTTGAGTCAGCTTGAGCACAAAGATCCCTGGTTCCACAGGTAACTTAAGTGTGGCGCACTTTGATAGGCCATCGGCAATGGCGTTTTGAGCTCTTGGAACATGCTCCATCTGTAGGCCGTCAAAGTGCTCTTCTAGCTTTCTCACTTCGTCGATGTAGGCTTCCATCAACGGACTCTGATAGCTCTTGTTCACTTGGCGGACGACAAGCTGCGAGTCACCCCTGACAATGAGCTTCTTAATCCCAAGGTCTGCCGCGATCCTGAGACCGGCAAGCAAGCCTTCGTACTCTGCAGTATTGTTTGTTGCTTGCTCCTTGGGAAAGTGCATCTGGACTACGTACTTGAGGTGCTCTCCGGTGGGTGCGACAAGCAGCACGCCAGCGCCGGCGCCTTGCAGCGAAAAGGCACCATCAAAGTACATCAGCCACTCTTTGCTTGCTTCTTTGACGGGGATGCTCGTTTCAGGAATTTCTTCATCTGGTGTTGGCATCCATTCTGCTATGAACTCTGCCAGTGCTCTGCTTTGGATAGTTGAAGTACTCTCAAACTTGAGGCCAAAGGTTGACAGTTCCAGTGCCCACTCAACAATCCTGCCTGTCGCTTCTGGATTCTGTAGTATCCTCTTCAGCGGAAAACGAGTGACAACTGTGATCTCATGTGCTTGGAAGTAATGGCGTAGCTTTCTCGAGGCCATGAGAAGGCCGAAAAGCAATTTCTGCACGCCAGAGTACCTTGACCTAGCCCCCTGCCGAAGGGAACTAACAAAGTAAACTGGGCGCTGTACCATTCTCTTCGGCATCTCTTTGCGCATCTGCGCAGATCCATCCCTGTCGGGGCTAGAGCTTGTCGGGGAAGCCCCTTGCTTGTCGCCGGACGCGATTGCCGTGGTTGCTGGCTCGTCATCTGCCTCCCTCTCTGCTACTAACACAGCACTAACCACTTGATTGGTTGCCGCTATATACAGCAGCAACTTCTCTTGTGGCTTAAGTGCAACAAGTGTTGGAGCGGAGGACAGGTATTTCTTCAAGTCTTGCAGCGCAGCCTCCGCTTCCGGAGTCCATTTCATTGGACCTGCCTTTTTCAATATTTTGAAAAATGGCAGGGCGCGCTCAGCAGACCTGGAGATAAACCTGCTGAGAGCAGTCACGCAACGGGCAAGTCTTTGTACATCCTTGACGCGCTTTGGTGCTTCAATCTGCTCAATGGCCTTGATCTTGTCGGGATTGGCTTCGATTCCTCGCTGAGACACGAAGAATCCGAGAAGCTTGCCGGAGGGGACTCCAAACACACACTTCTCGGGGTTGAGCTTGAGGATGATCTTGCACAGATTTGCAAAGGTCTCGTCTAAATCTTGAATCAGAGTTGCCTTGTCCTTGCTCTTGACCACTATGTCATCCATGTAGGCTTCCACATTTCTGTGTATTTGTGGCTCAAGAGCGACATGGACTACCCTTGCAAATGTTGAACCAGCATTTTTTAAACCAAAAGGCATCCGTATGAAACAGTACGTGCCACATGGAGTAATGAATGCGGTCTTCTCCTCATCCTCTTCTGCCATGAAGATCTGATGGTATCCTGAGTATGCGTCAAGAAATAAAAGCAAGTCACATCCGGCCGTGGAGTCAACAATCTGGTCAATGCGCGGCAAAGGAAATGGGTCTTTGGGACAAGCTTTGTTAACATCGGTAAAGTCGATACAAAGTCTCCATTTCCCATTCGCCTTGCGCACGACTACAGGATTGGCCAACCACGTAGGATGGAGCACTCCTCTGACAAGGCCTGCTGCTTCCAACTTCTTGATTTCTTCTGCGATGAATTCTTGGCGCTCCACTGCTTGCTTCCTGACCTTCTGCTTGACGGGCCGCGCATGAGGACAAACGGCAAGATGGTGCTCAATTACTTTCCTGGGAACACCGGGGATGTCAAATGGTTGCCACGCAAACACGTCGACGTTCGCCCGCAGGAAAGCAATGAGCGCGTTTTCCTATTTAGGGTCGAGAGTGGCACTGATGGTGAAGGTACCACCAGTGCCGTCCTCCTTGACGGACACCTTCTTGGTCTCTGGCGGAGCTGCCATTGTCTTCTTACACTTGCCGGTGGAGCTCGATGGTGCGTCCTCGACGGCAGCGCAGCACTCCAAAGAGGTGCGCTTGCCGGAGTGGGCATCAGAACTCTTGCCGGACTTGGTCTTCTTCCCCCCGGGAGCTTCAACGACAAGTGACTTGTGGTCTGTTGCGGCTGCCGCTTCCCCGTAGATCTTGTCGGCGCAGATAAGAGCATCCTTCTTGTCGCCAGGGACAGAGATGACGCTCATCGGGCCTAGCATCTTTAGTATGTTGTATGCGTAGTGAGATGCTGCCATGAACTTGGCGAGTGCTGGACGGCCGAGTATCCCATTATAAGGCAATGGAAAATCGGCAACGTCAAAAGTGACCCTCTCAGTCCTGAAGTTCATCTCGCTGCCAAATGTTACTGGCAACGTGACCTTCCCCTTCGGCTTGCTCCTTCCCAGGTTGATTCCTTGGAATGTGCCGGTCTCTTCAAGCTCGCTGTCAGGGATCTGGAGTTTCTGGAGTATAGCGGAGGAGATCAGGTTCAAGCCGGCCCCGCCGTCAACTAGCATCTTAGTGACCTTGAGGTTGCGGATAGTTGGTGAAACCAACATCGGCAAGCACCCGACCGCAGTTGTGCGATCAGGGTGGTCCTCAATATCAAAGATGACAGGCGTGCTGGACCATTTCAGAAGCTTGCGTGACTCGACAGGTGGTTCCGCCGCATTGACTTCCCGCACCCACTGCTTGAGTTGGCGGTGCGAAGTATGCAGAGAAGCACCGCCGTCAACGCACAAGACCTCTGTGGCTTTTGGAACTCCTGCTCACTGGTCTCGACATCATCCATGTCTTCGTCGTCGTCGTCTTCATCCTTGTCGCGGCTGCGGGGAGGTCTGTCCCCTTGCCGCTGCTTGGCCTTGCCGCGGCGTCCTCCCCGGCCGGCGCGCTTCTTGCCAGATTCTCCAGCGCCTCCTTGGGCCCTCTCCTTGTCGCGTCGCTCGTATTCAGCTTTTTGCTGCTGGACAAGCTGTTCGACCTTCTTGCAGCTCTGGAGGTCATGGCCCTTGGTGTGGTGGATCTTGCAGTACTGCTTGTCGGTGCCGTCCTGCTTGTCGGTGACCTCCACAGCCTGGCAGTTGGTGCATGCGGCAATCTCCTTGCCGGAGCTACCAGCTTTGGCTTTCTTGGCACCACCTTCGTTGCCGGACTGCTCAACGACTAGCGCATCTTTGCCTTTCTTCTTCCTGTTGTTCCGCCGCCGGTTTTTCTTTGCCGGGGCAGCATCCTCGCTGTCAGATCCTCCCGCTCCTGTATTCTCTCCGGGGAGTTTCCTCCCTTCCTCAGCACGTGCACACTTGTCGGCCAGGGCATACATCTCACTGACGTCTCTGATCTTGCACATCGCCATCTCCTCCTGCATCCTGCGGTTGTGCACGTTCTGATGGAACGCGCTGATGACCGCGGCAGGGTGGACATCTGGGATGTTGTGCTGTACACGGCTGAATCTCTGAATGTACTTGCGCAGGGGCTCTCCTTCCTTCTGGGCGAGCAGATGAAGATCACTCTCTTGGCCATGGGGTTTGTGGCCGCCTGTAAAGGCGCCGACAAACTGATGGCATAGGTCTGCCTAGGAAGATATGGAGTTGTCCGGCAAGTGCATGAGCCAGGACCTGACGTTGGGCTTGAGCACCAGCGGGAAGTAGTTGGCAAGGATCTTGTCGTCCCGCCCTCCAGCAGCCTGCACCGCGATGGTGTAGATGCTGAGGAACTCCGACGGATGCGACTTGCCGTCATACTTCTCTGGTATGTCTGGCTTGAAATTCTTCATGCTGGGCCACTGGACTTGCCGCAGCTCACGAGTAAATGCAGGGCACCTACCGCGTACGGCAAGTCGCCTGGTTCCCCTGGCGCATGCATGTCGACAGAGGGCCCAGCGTGCTGGTCCGATTGACGTCGCGCTTCTCTTCGGCGCTCGATGCGAGTACGAGCGTCTTCTTGCTGTCGTTCGTGAAGAACTTGGCGCTGATCGCGACGAGCTCGTGGATCTGATGACACGGTGGAGTCGCTGTCGAGGTGGGTCCGGCGAGTCGGCGATCTTGGCCTTCGGGGCGGAGAGTGCACAGTGGTTGCACCCCCACCAGTCTTGTCGCCACTGGCTCGTGCCTGGCTGACTTGCCGCGGCCGCGATGTGCTCGGCTGCCGTTGAGTGTCGCTGTTGGCGAAGCCGATGAGACTCTGGATGGTGGTCCTCCAGTCGTCAATCTTGTCTGCCGTTGGAGGGTAGTCCAGGAGCAGTTGAGCTCGCGCCAAAGCTTCTGCTGGAGTGGCGGGTGGCGGTGGCGAACGGTGCGAGGAGTGGGATATGCTCGGACTTCTAACTATGTTAGAAGGAGCAGTATCCCGTCCAGGCGACCGTGCCTCGCTCGTGCCAGCATGTTGTCGTGCATGCTGGTCTTGAGCGCTCCGAGATCCACCAGCTCGATCTTGGTCCAGCAAACGCATGGTACTGTGAGCACCATGACGCTGCCGGTCCCGCGCCTCCTGAGATGGGCGCGGTGCATGTACGGACGCCGAGGTCTTGGAGTGCGCCCGGTCGTTGTGGGAGCTGGCTACGCCGCCGATGGGCAGCGCAGCCTTGTCCTTGGACCTGGCAGCACCGTGAGCTCCCTCGTCGACGCCCGTTCTTCCGCTGGCGTCTGCCCCATCAGCCGATTGCTCCGGCGGTGGTGGGTTCGGCATGGACGGAGCAGCCGCCTCCGAAGCCTTCTTCTTCGGCGGCATGTCGATGAAGACGATGAAGATCTAGCTCGTGCGAACGCTGGATCTGGTTCACACAACCTCGACGCCCCCTACCTGGCACGCCAAAGATGCCGGGGTTCTGATCCACGAGCACCTATGGGACCGGCGGACCGAGTCCCTTTCGGTTCGGCGGGGGCGGAGGTCGCACGAAGAGCGGATCGAGGCGAAGCACACGAGCGGTTTACCCAGGTTCGGGCCGCACAGATGCGTAAAACCCTACTCCTGCTTTGTGGTTTGTATTGAGTTCTTGCTCGGGAGCGCGGAGTGCTACAGTACACTCCAGTAGCTAACGAGACCGAGCGTGAGTGTTCTCTTTCTCCTAATCAGCTAACCTCCTCTACGTTGCGCATGGGCCTCCTTTTATATGCTCAAGGGGTCCCCGACAGGTGGCAACGTAGACAAGGGTAAAAATGGAAAGGTGCTGCGGTAGGTACAGCTACCTGCTACAGTGTATCATACCTAACCCTGACGGCAGGGGACAAGGGCATTAAATGCCCATCTGCGTCGTCTCAATAGTGCAAAAGGGACCATCAGGGACGCCACCGCTCGCCACGATGGTGATCTTGTCAGCGCCGCTTGCCACCGCGCACCCCTGGCTGCACAGCCTCCCGCCACGTACGCCTGGAAGGGTCCCAGAGCGACACGTTGGTGGATGCGCTGGAGCGCGGGCACAGAGTGGTGGCTTGCCGCGGCAAGCGCCTTGCCGTGGTCGCTGTCTTATCGCGTCCGGGAGCTTGTCGCTCACCGGGCCTTGCCGGGACGCGTGGCGCGTCGCGGCAAGTTCCTTGAGATGCCTTGGTTGGCCTTCCCGGCAAGCTCCTCTTGCCGGGGTCTTGTCTCCTTAAGCGCCTTGCCTTGGTTGGCCTTCCCGGCAAGCTCCTTTTGCCGGGGTCTTGTCTCCTTGACTTGGATACTTTGTTCTTGAATGGCTTCAAAGGAACCACAGAGGACCTTGGCGGTCACCCGGCAAACCTTGCCGCGGGATGCTGCGACTGCCCGTGCACGAGTTCGGGATACTAAGGTACCCCTATTCTAGTACACCGACACTCTATATAGTGATATAGACTTAGTTTTTCAGGAACCATATAGTATGTATCTTGCATCTGTCAGAAAATAGCATGGGAACATATAAATGGCATACGAAGATAAGGTATGCGGAATATGAAGAGAAGGTATGTGGTATGACTCACAAGCACTCCCACTCTGATGGACTAAAATCTTGTCAAGGGGTACACCATTTGAAATGAACAAATTTGCCAACTTATGGACTCTCACATCATCCTTTGAGCATTTGATTTTCACCATTTGAAGGTCTTTGCAGGTAAATGATATTCTCTGTAGTTTGATACTTGTTTCCAAGGCTTTTTTGCTTCTAATGTCGAAGTTCTTGTGCAGATCAACAAAACTATTATTAAGCACGTGCTCAGGCATGAATACACCAACAATGAATATATACGTAACACATACCAATTTAAGTTGCAGAAAAGGCCTCTCTATAACAGGTGAATGTTGGAGCAGGAAAATTAGTGCATCGAAACTAGGAGCCATACACCATTCACCAAGGGACAAGGTCTTCAGGTTGCTAAAGGTTGGCTATCTTCTCAATTCCCTAATTAGAACCACCTTCATATTGCACAGAAAAAGTATTCCATAAAGAACAATGTTAATTAGATTCAACTAGTATTGCACACACTGTGTACAAGCGGGTTATTTGGCATTTAAAGAAGAAAATGAATAGGCCACGTTAAAAATGAAAAACTAAATAGTTATATATTATTAGAGGATCAGCACCTACTATTACACTATGGTTCATCTTTTTTTGCTGGTACAATTATGTAAATGGAAATTCACGTAGACTAGTACAAGATGATGCTATAGTTGAACATACAATAACATAAAAACAGTGAACTTATGAATAGCCACACTATTGTAACAATATTGAAAAATGCTAATTAACCATCTCCATCAATAAAAGATGCTCCCCAAAGCTATTCACTAACATTTCTAATTGATTCACCCACTCCATTTTATGATGAAAATAATGTAGAACTATTTTTCACTTGAACATTTTTTGTAATGTCGGCTGCGCCTCTATAAACAGGTTTTGATGCTACTAGAAAGCAGAAGGTACATAATCTGCTCAGAGAACACTCAATGTTGTGGTGGAAGGAAAAACGTTTCTTCAAGCATCAGTAGAAATGAAATGTAAACGTACTGGGCTAATGTGAAGGAAACCAATGTAAGCATACTAAAAAGAGAGATCGATCAACAAAATATGGTGGCAGATATACCTCCCCAGCATCAGTTAACAACCCAAAACTTGTAACACTTGAAAGACTCCGAAGGATGTTTTGGCCACCAAGATATTCACTATCATTCATTTCACTGTTTTCATAGCCATGATAGCAATTATCTTAACTAGAATTTTGGCTGTCAGCATGGTAACCATACTTTCTCTCTTGTGCAATCTCACTGTATTCATAGGTGTCATCGCTATCGATATCATTATCATGATCATAATTGTTGCTCTGACCAGCAGACCCATATCCAATCTTATAATTCTTGCTATTATCAGAACCATCTTCTTCGTCAGCGCTTTCAGCAAAAACATCATCTTCACTGATGTATACAGAATCATCACCACTCAAGAAAGAGCCATCACTAGCCTTATGGCTCTTCTCTCTCTTATCCTTATCGTCGCCGTCATCATCAGTTGTTTCATCACAATCATCTTGATTGGTGATGTGTTCGAAAGCATAACTGCTATCATCATCATCACCATCATTAGAGGTAGTTTCATCACAATCCTCTTGCTCAATGATGTGTTCAGAAACGTAATTTATGTGTTCAACATAACTCCTGTCATCATCGTCACCATCATCAAAAGTAGTTTCATCACAATCCTCTTGCTCAATGATGTGTTCAGAACCATAACTGATGTGTTCAGAAACATAACTGCTATCATCATCGCCACCATCGTCAGAAGTAGTTTCATCACAACCCTCTTGCTCAATGATGTGTTCAGAAACATAATTGCTATTATCATCAGCCGCATCGTCATCGTCGTCATCATCATCATCATCATCATCATTATCGGTAGTAGTTTTATCAGAATCCTCTTGATCAATGGTGTGTTCAGAAACATCATCATCAGTGATTTCGTCATACTCGTCATCCTCACTGAAGTCATCGCTCAAGAAATAGTCATCTATCATGATAGTTCCAGTGACCAGCGAACCCAGGTTCTTGAATGATGGAACTCACAGGCAAGGTGCGATGAGGCACAGAAGCACTAGGTTCGGAGCAGCAATGGAGAAGTCACACTCGATCCTGCATTTGAGCATGATTAAAGTCTTGAGAGAGGCAGAGGTGACCTCATTGACTGCCACCAACAAGCAATCCTTGAGGTCAAGCTCCTCCAAAGACGTGAAGCAAGAAGAGAGCTCCTCGAGGATCCTGTGGTCGAGCCTGGCATACAACAACTTCAAGACCTTGAGGTGGCAGGAGACGAAGGGGACGCCTGCGAACTGCGCAGGAGAGCCGCGATGCCAGACGACATGGATGACCCCCGCGCCGCGCCTCATAGCAGCCCTGATCCAGGTGTCGGCGTCGTCGTCAGCGAAGTCCCCCAGCGTGTCGCTGGACCACAGGCGGAGCGTGTTCATGGGCGCCAGTGCATCACGAAAGAGGAGGAGCCTGTAGAAGAAGTTGCGGGGGCGGAGCGGCTCGCGGTCGCGGGTGGAGCGGTGTGGGCGAAAGTCGAGGCAGGACGCCGACGCCCAGAGGTGGCGCCACCGCCGCGCGAGCACACAGGTGCACACCACCTCCCATGCCCTCGGGGACGACATGATGCGGCGCAGGAGGTCGTTCGGGTGCGCGTTGAGGTGGTCGGGGCCGTCTCACTGATACGTCTCCAATGTATCTATAATTTTTGATTGGTCCATGCTATATTATATTCTGTTTTGGACATTATTGGGCTTTATTATACACCTTTATATTATTTTTGGGACTAACCTATTAACCGGAGGCCCAACCCAGAATTGCTGTTTTTGTGTGCTTATTTTAGGGTTTCGCGCAGAAAAAGAATATCAAACGGAGTCCAAAGGGAATGACACCTTTGGGAACGTGATTTTCGGAACGAACATGATCCAGAGGACTTGGACCCTACGTCAAGCAATCAACAGGGAAGGCACGAGGTAGGGGTGTGCGCCTACCCCCCAGGCGTGCCCTCCACCCTCGTGGGCCCCCTGTTGCTGCACCGACGTACTCCTTCCTCCTATATATACCTACGTACCCCCAAACTACCAGATACGGAGCCAAAACCCTAATTCCACCGCCGTAACTTTCTGTATCCACGAGATCACATCTTGGGGCCTTTTCCGGAGCTCCGCCGGAGGGGGCATCGATCACGGAGGGCTTCGACATCAACACCATAGCCCTTTCGATGAAGTGTGAGTAGTTTACTTCAGACCTACGGGTCCATAGTTATTAGCTAGATGGCTTCTTCTCTCTTTTTGGATCTCAATACAAAGTTCTCCCCTCTCTTGTGGAGATCTATTCTATGTAATCTTCTTTTGCGCTGTGTTTGTTGAGACCGACGAATTGTGGGTTTATGATCAAGTTTATCTATGAACAATATTTGAATCTTCTCTGAATTATTTTATGTATGATTGGTTATCTTTGCAAGTCTCTTCGAATTATCAGTTTGGTTTGGCCTACTAGATTGATCTTTCTTGCAATGGGAGAAGTGCTTAGCTTTGGGTTCAATCTTGCGGTGTCCTTTCCCAGTGACAGTAGGGGCAGCAAGGCATATATTGTATTGTTGACATTGAGGATAACAAGATGGGGTTTATATCATATTTCATGAGTTTATCCATCTACATCATGTCATCTTGCTTAAAGTGTTACTCTGTTCTCTTGAACTTAATACTCTAGATGCATGCTGGATAGTGGTCGATGTGTGGAGTAATAGTAGTAGATGCAGGCAGGAGTCGGTCTACTTGTCTTGGACGTGATGCCTATATACATGATCATACCTAGATATTCTCATAACTAGGCTCAATTCTGTCAATTGCTGAACAGTAATTTGTTCACCCACCATAAATACTTATGCTCTTGAGAGAGCCACTAGTGAAACCTATGGCCCCCGGGTCTATCTTCCATCATATTAGTCTTCCAATACTTAGTTATTTCCTTTGCCATTTATTTTACTTTGCATCTTTTATTTCTCTTTATCATAAAAATACCAAAAATATTATCCTATCATATCTATCAGATCTCACTCTCGTAAGTGACCGAGTAAGGATTGACAACCCCTTATCGCGTTGGTTGCGAGGATTTATTTGTTTGTGTAGTTGCGAGGGACTTGTGCGCAGCCTCCTTCTAAATTGATACCTTGGTTCTCAAAAACTGAGGGAAATACTTACGCTACTTTGCTGCATCACCCTTTCCTCTTCAAGGGAAAACCAACGCAATGCTCAAGAGGTAGCAAGAAGGATTTCTGGCGCCGTTGCCGGGAAGGTTCGCGCAAGACAAGTCAAGATTTGACTCCCGACAACGAGTCACTTGTGGCGCCGTTGCAAGTCAAGACATACCAAGTACCCATCACAAACCCTTATCTCCCGCATTACATTATTTGCCATTTGCCTCTCATTTTCCTCTCCCCCACTTCACACTTGCCGTTTTATTCGCCCTCTCTCTCTCTCCGTCCTCCCTCTCTTTCTCTATTTGCCTCTTTTTGCCCGTCTCTTGTTTACTTGTGTGTTGGATTGCTTTCTTGTCACGATGGCTCAAGATAATACTAAATTGTGTGACTTCACCAATACCAACAACAATGATTTCCTTAGCACTCCGATTGCTCCTCTTACCGATACTGAATCTTGTGAAATAAATGCTGCTTTGTTGAATCTTGTCATGAAAGATCAATTCACCGGCCTTCCTAGTGAAGATGCCGCTACCCATCTGAATAGCTTCGTTGATTTATGTGATATGCAAAAGAATAAAGATGTGGATAATGATATTGTTAAATTGAAGCTATTTCCTTTTTCGCTTAGAGATCGTGCTAAATCTTGGTTTTCGTCTTTGCCTAAAATAGTATTGATTCATGGAATAAGTGCAAATATGCTTTTAGCTCTAAGTATTTTCCTCCCGCTAAGATCATCTCTCTTAGAAATGATATTATTAATTTTAAGCAACTTGATCATGAACATGTTGCACAAGCTTGGGAGAGTATGAAATTAATGATACGTAATTGCCCTACACATGGTTTGAATTTGTGGATGATTATACAATTTTTTATGCCGGATTGAATTTTGCTTCTAGAAATATTTTAGATTCGGCCGCGGGAGGCACTTTTATGGAAATCACTTTAGGAGAAGCTACTGAACTCCTAGATAATATTATGGTTAATTGTTCTCAATGGCACACTGAAATATCTACTAATAAGAAAGTGCATGCGATAGAAGAAATTAATGTTTTGAGTGGAAAGATGGATGAACTTATGAAATTATTTGCTAATAGAAGTGTTTCTTCTGATCCTAATGATATGCCTTTGTCTACTTTGATTGAGAATAATAATGAATCTATGGATGTGAATTTTGTTGGTAGGAATAATGTTGGTAACAACGCGTATAGAGGAAACTTTAATTCTAGGCCGTATCCTAGTAATTCCTCTAATAATTATGGTAATTCCTACAACAATTCTTATGGAAATTATAATAAGATGCCCTCTGATTTTGAATCTAATATTAAAGAATTTATTACTTCGCAAAAGAATTTCAATGCTTTGATTGAAGAAAAATTGCTTAAGATTGATGAGTTGGCTAGGAACATTGATAGAATTTCTCTTGATGTTGATTCTTTGAAACTTAGATCTATTCCACCTAAGCATGATATCAATGAGTCTCTTAAATCCATGAGAATTTCCATTGATGAGTGCAAAGAAAGAACAACTAGGATGCGTGCTAAGAAAGATTCATTTATAAAAGCGTGTTCTTCTAGTTTCCATGATAATAAAGATGAAGATCAAAAAGTTATGGATGTGTCCCCTATTAAATCTTTGTTTTGAAATATGAATCTTGATAATGATGGGACTGAATATGATCCACCTTTACCTAGACGACGTTCCAAGAATTCGGATTCTTTAGATCTTGATGCTAAAATTGTTAAAAGTGGGATTGAAGAAGTCAAAACTTTAAATATTAATGAACCCACTATTTTGGATTTCAAGGAATTTAATTATGATAATTGCTCTTTGATAGATTGTATTTCCTTATTGCAATCCGTGCTAAATTCTCCTCATGCTTATAGTCAAAATAAAGCTTTTATTAAACATATCGTTGACGCTTTGATGCAATCTTATGAAGAAAAACTTGAGTTGGAAGTTTATATCCCTAGAAAAATTTATGATGAGTGGGAACCTACTATTAGCATTAAAATTAAAGATCATGAATGCTATGCTTTGTGTGATTTGGGTGCTAGTGTTTCCACGATTCCAAAGACTTTGTGTGATTTGCTAGGTTTCCGTGATTTTGATGATTGCTCTTTAAACTTGCACCTTGCGGATTCCACTATTAAGAAACCTATGGGAAGAATTAATGATGTTCTTATTGTTGCAAATAGGAATTATGTGCCCATAGATTTTATTGTTCTTGACATAGATTCCAATCCTTCATGTCCTATTATTCTTGGTAGACCTTTCCCTAGAACGATTGGTGCAATTATTGATATGAAGGAAGGGAATATTAGGTTCCAATTTCTGTTAAGGAAAGGCACGGAACACTTACCTAGAAAGAAAATTAAATTACCTTATGAATCTATTATGAGAGACACTTATGGATTGCCTACCAAAGATGGCAATACCTAGATCTATCCTTGCTTTTATGCCTAGCTAGGGGCGTTAAACGATAGCGCTTGTTGGGAGGCAACCCAATTTTATTTTTATTCCTTGATTTTTGCTCCTGTTTAGTAATAAATAATTTATCTAGACTCTGTTTTAGTTGTGGTTTTGTGTTTAATTAGTGTTTGTGCCAAGTAGAACCGTTGGGAAGACTTGGGGAAAGTCTTTTTAATCTTGCTGTAAAAAACAGAAACTTTAGCGCTCATGAGAATTGCTGCCATTTTTATTTGGAAAGTGCTATTTAGTTAATTCTTTTTTCAGATGATTAATAGATAAATTCCTCACGTCCAGCAATTTATTTTAGAATTTTTGGGGTTCCAGATCTTGCGTTAGCTACAGAATACTACAGACTGTTCTGTTTTTGACAGATTCTGTTTTTCGTGTGTTGTTTGCTTATTTTGATGAATCTATGGCTAGTAAATAGTTTATAAACCATAGAGAAGATGGAATACAGTAGAGTTAACACCAATATAAATAAATAATGAGTTCATTACAGTACCTTGAAGTGGTGTTTTGTTTTCTTTCGCTAACGGAGCACACGAGATTTTCTACTTTAAGTTTTGTGTTATGAAGTTTTCAAGTTTTGGGTAAAAGATTTGATGTCTTATGGAACAAGGAGTGGAAAGAGTCTAAGCTTGGGGATTCCCATAGCACCCCAAGATAATCTAAGGACACCTAAAATCCAAAGCTTTGCGATGTCCCGGAAGGCATCCCCTCTTTCGTCTACTTCCATTGGTAACTTTACTTGGAGCTATATTTTTGTTTACCACATGATATGTGTTTTGCTTGGAGCGTCTTGTGTTATTTGAGTCTTTATTTGTTAGTTTTCCACAATCATCCTTTATGTACACACCTTTTGAGAGAGACACACATGATTCGAAAATTGTTAGAATACTCTATGTGCTTCACTTATATCTTTTGAGTTATATAGTTTTTGCTCTAGTGCTTCCCTTATATATTTTAGAGCACGTCGGTGGATTTGTTTTATAGAAACTATTGTTCTCTCATGCTTCACTTAGATTATTTTTAGAGTCCTACAAAACAACACGGTAATTTGCTTTAATTATGTTAGGCATTCAAGATTAATAAATTTTTTCTTATGAGTGTGTTGAATACTATGAGAAGTTTGACACTTGATAATTGTTTTGAGATATGGAGATGGTAATATTAGAGTCATGCTAGTAGAGTAGTTGTGAATTTGAGAAATACCTATGTTAAAGTTTGTGATTCCCGTAGCATGCACGCATGGTGAACCGTTATGTGATGAAGTCGGAGCATGATTTATTTATTGATTGTCTTCCTTATGAGTGGCGGCCGGGGACGAGCGATGGTCTTTTCCTACCAATCTATCCCCCTAGGAGCATGCGCGTAATACTTTGCTTTGATAACTTGTAGATTTTTGCAATAAGTATATGAGTTCTTTATGACTAAGGTTGAGTCCATGGATCATACGCACTTTTCTTCCTTCCACCATTGCTAGCCTCTCTAATACCGCGCACCTTTCGCCGGTATCATACACCCACCATATACCTTCCTCAAAACAGCCACCATACCTACCTATCATGGCATTTCCATAGCCATTCCGAGATATATTGCCATGCAACTTTCCACCATTCCGTTTACTATGACATGCTCCATCATTGTCATATTGCTTTGCATGATCATGTAGTTGACATTGTATTTGTGGAAAAACAACCGTTCATAATTCTTTCATACATGTCACTCTTGATTCATTGCATATCCCGGTACACCGCCGGAGGCATTCACATAGAGTCATATTTTGTTCTAAGTATCGAGTTGTAATTGTTGAGTTGTAAGTAAATAAAAGTGTGATGATCATCATTTTTAGAGCATTGTCGCAAGTAAGGAAAGGATGATGGAGACTATGATTCCCCCACAGGTCGGATGAGACTCCGGACGAAAATAAAATAAAAAAAGAGGCCAAAGAAGCCCAAATAAAAAAAGAGGCCATAAAAAGGCCCAAAAATGAGATAAAAAGATAGAAGGGACAATGCTACTATCCTTTTACCACACTTGTGCTTCAAAGTAGCACCATGGTCTTCATAATAGAGTCTCCTATGTTATCACTTTCATATACTAGTGGGAATTTTTCATTATAGAACTTGGCTTTTATATTCCAATGATGGGCTTCCTCAAAATGCCCTAGCTCTTCGTGAGCAAGCGAGTTGGATGCACACCCACTTAGTTCCTTTTGTTGAGCTTTCATATACTTATAGCTCTAGTGCATCCGTTGCATGGCAATCCCTACTCACTCACATTGATATCTATTGATGGGCATCTCCATAGCCCGTTGATACGCCTAGTTGATGTGAGACTATCTTCCCTTTTTTTGTCTCCTCCACAACCACCATTCTATTCCACCTAAAGTGCTATGTCCATGGCTCACGCTCATGTATTGCGTGAAGATTCAAAAAGTTTGAGAACACCAAAAGTATGAAACAATTGCTTGGCTTGTCATCAGGGTTGTGCATGATTTAAATACTTTCTGTGGTGAAGATAGAGCATAGCCATACTATATGATTTTGTAGGGATAACTTTCTTTGGCCATGTTATTTTGAAGAGACATAATTGCTTAGTTAGTATGCTTGAAGTATTATTATTTCTATGTCAATATTGAACTTTTGTCTTGAATCTTTCGGATCTGAATATTCATATCATAATTAAGAAGAATTACATTGAAATTATGCCAAGTAGCATTCCACATAAAAAATTCTGTTTTTATCATTTACCTACCTGAGGACGAGCAGGAATTAAGCTTGGGGATGCTTGATACGTCTCCAACGTATCTATAATTTTTGATTGTTCCATGCTATATTATATTTTGTTTTGGACATTATTGGGCTTTATTATACACTTTTATATTATTTTTGGGACTAACCTATTAACCGGAGGCCCAGCCCAGAATTGCTGTTTTTTTGCCTATTTTAGGGTTTCGCGGAAAAAGAATATCAAACGGAGTCCAAACGGAATGAAACCTTCGGGAATGTGATTTTTAGAATGAACATGATCTAAAGGACTTGGACCCTACGTCAAGCAATCAACGAGCAAGGAACAAGGTAGGGGGGCGCGCCTACCCCCAGGCACTCCCTCCACCCTCGTGGGCCCCCTGTTGCTCCACCGACGTACTCCTTCCTCCTATATATACCTACGTACCCCAAACTACCAGATACGGAGCCAAAACCCTAATTCCACCGCCGTAACTTTTTGTATCCATGAGATCCCATCTTGGGGCCTTTTCCGGAGCTCCGCTGGAGGGGGCATCGATCACGGAGGGCCTCTACATCAACACCATAGCCCTTCCGATGAAGTGTGAGTAGTTTACTTCAGACCTACGGGTCCATAGTTATTAGCTAGATGGCTTCTTCTCTCTTTTTGGATCTGAATACAAAGTTCTCCCCCTCTCTTGTGGAGATCTATTCTCTGTAATCTTCTTTTGCGGTGTGTTTGTTGAGACCGATGAATTGTGGGTTTATGATCAAGTTCATCTATGAACAATATTTGAATCTTCTCTGAATTATTTTATGTATGATTGGTTATCTTTGCAAGTCTCTTCGAATTATCAGTTTGGTTTGGCCTACTAGATTGATCTTTCTTGCAATGGGAGAAGTGCTTAGCTTTGGGTTTAATCTTGCGGTGTCCTTTCCCAGTGACAGTAGGGGCAGCAAGGCACGTATTGTATTGTTGCCATCGAGGATAACAAGATGGGGTTTATATCATATTGCATGAGTTTATCCCTCTACATCATGTCATCTTGCTTAAAGCGTTACTCTGTTCTCTTAAACTTAATACTCTAGATGCATGCTGGATAGCAGTCGATGTGTGGAGTAATAGTAGTAGATGTAGGCAGGAGTCGGTCTACTTGTCTCGGACGTGATGCCTATATACATGATCATACCCAGATATTCTCATAACTATGCTCAATTCTGTCAATTGCTCAACAGTAATTTGTTCACCCATCGTAAATACTTATGCTCTTGAGAGAAGCCACTAGTGAAACCTATGCCCCCCCGGTCTATCTTCCATCATATTAATCTTCCAATACTTAGTTATTTCCTTTGCCATTTATTTTACTTTGCACCTTTTATTTCTCTTTATCATAAAAATACCAAAAATATTATCCTATCATATCTATCAGATCTCACTCTCGTAAGTGACCGAGTAGGGATTGACAACCCCTTATCGCGTTGGTTGCGAGGATTTATTTGTTTGTGTAGGTGCGAGGGACTTGGGCGCGGCCTCCTACTGGATTGATACCTTGGTTCTCAAAAACTTAGGGAAATACTTACGCTACTTTGCTGCATCACCCTTTCCTCTTCAACGGAAAACCAACGCAGTGCTCAAGAGGTAGCACTCACCCACGGGGCGGCGCGGCCCCGAGGGCCCGGTGGCCGTCGGGCTGCGCATTTTGTCGAGCAGGTGAGGGGTGCGCATGTTTCTTGGGACATGGTTTTGGCAGGGGATCTATGGACGAGGATGCGTATGGGGAGGGGATTGGAGGCGGAGGTGCGGATGAGATGCAGAGTTGTTGCCGCTTCTCAGAAATCTGAAACTTTTGAGGGTGGAGGAGATGATGGCAACGATCCCACCACCATGTTTCATACAACCATGAACTACTAATGTACTGTAGAAGATAATTCGGCAGCACCAATGGATTGCCTGAGATCGCTGGTGCACTGGAGAGAGGTCCACAGTACTCCAACGCCATAGCTCGGACAGTGCGGTTCGGACAATTCAGGTCATTTAACTCCGTGCATGAAAACATCGATAGACCGGTCTGGAAGTTTGAATTCTCATAAACCGAAAGCAAAGTGGTTAGATTTGCGGGCGTCTAGACCTTCATCACATAGGTGTCTGACACCCATGGCCACATAAAACCATATCTCTCACATTCCAGTCCAACTGTCACTCCGCTCTACATGCCGTATTCATGTCTGTCCAGAGCGAATGTGATCGGCCATTGGTGTTTGTCCGGCGTGACCATTAACACTGATGAGGCGGCCGCCACTCAGGCTGCGTGCACTCGCACTTTGCGCCATGTTAATGTCAGTACAAAGTGGACATGACTGGATGGGGCGACGCGACGGCTTCCTACTGCATTCAAGTGGGTTGACCGTTAGTTTGCGTGCCCCGCATTCACATTGGGACGGTGAATAAGAAGTCAACCCTCCACCTGCCCAGTGCATTCAAGCCACCGCTCTCCCTGCTTGGGTGCCTGCTATTTAAAGATCGTTGGCCACGACACAAACGCGTAGCACCTCTGAGCCACATCTTCCTTCGTGCAAGCCAGTGGAGTACCATCTCTTCCCCTCTTTGATCTCCACAACCAATGGCTAGGACTGCCGTGGGTGGTGGAAGACCCTTTCATTGCGATGCCACCTTGAAATCGCAGCCAAGGTAGAGGCATGATGTGCTCGGTGCATGGCCCGCATTGCGGCGAGAGAGCCTCCAAGCTCTCCGGAGGAACATAGCTCAGACGAGGTGGACACGACGATGGAGGAGGAGCAGGCGCCCACGCAGGCTACCGGGGTTCTAAAAGAAATATGCCCTAGAGGCAATAATAAAGTCGTTATTTATATTTCCATATATCATGATAAATGTTTATTATTCATGCTAGAATTGTATTAACCGAAAACTTAGTACATGTGTGAATACATAGACAAACAGAGTGTCCCTAGTATGTCTCTACTTTACTAGCTCGTTAATCAAAGATGGTTAAGTTTCCTAGCCATGGACATGTGTTGTAATTTGATGAACGGGATCACATCATTAGAGAATGATGTGATGGACAATACCCATCCGTTAGCTTAGCATAATGATCGTTCAGTTTTATTGCTATTGCTTTCTTCATGACTTATACATGTTCCTCTGACTATGAGATTATGCAACTCCCGAATACCGGAGGAACACCTTGTGTGCTATCAAACGTCAAGACGTAACTGGGTGATTATAAAGATGCTCTACAGGTGTCTCCAATGGTGTTTGTTCAGTTGGCATAGATCGAGATTATGATTTGTCACTCCGTCTATTGGAGAGGTATCTCTGGGCCATCTCGGTAATGTACATCACTATGAGCCTTGCAAGCAATGTGACTAATGAGTTAGTTGCGGGAAGATGCATTACGGAACAAGTAAAGAGACTTTCCGGTAAGGAGATTGAATTAGGTATGATCATGCCAACGATCGAATCTCGGGCAATTAACATACCGATGACAAAGGGAACAACGTATGTTGTTATGCGGCTTGACCGATAAAGATCTTCGTAGAATATGTAGGAGCCAATATGAGCACCCAAGTTCTGCTATTGGTTATTGACCGGAGATGTGTCTCGGTCATGCCTACATAGTTCTCGAACCCGTAGGGTCCGCACGCTTAACGTTCGATGACGATTTGTATTATGAGTTATGTGATTTGATGTACCGAAGGTTGTTCGGAGTCCCGGATGAGATCATGGACATGACGAGGAGTCTCGAAATGGTCAAGACGTAAAGTTCGATATATTGGAAGGCTATATTCGAACATCGGAAAGGTTCTGAGTGATTCGGGTATTTTTCGGAGTACCAGAGAGTTACGGGAATTCACCGGGAAAGTAAGGGGCCTTAATGGGCCATACGGGAAAGGAGAGAAGGGCCTCAAGGGGTGGCTGCACGCCCCCCATGGGCTGGTCTGAATTGTACTAGGGAGGAAGCAACGCCCCCCCTCTTTCCTTCTCTCCCTCGTCCCCTTCCTTCTTCTCCTACTCCAACTAGGGAAGGGAGGAAACCTACTCCTACTAGGAGTAGGAATCCCCCTTGGGGCGCGCCATAGAGAGGGCCGGCCCTCCCCTCCTCCACTCCTTTACATACGGGGGAGGGGGGCACCCCATAGACACACAAGTTGATCATTATTGATCCCTTAGCTATGTGCGGTGCCCCTTCCACCATAATCCACCTCGGTCATATCGTCGTAGTGCTTAAGCGAAGCCCTACACCGGTAGTTTCATCATCACCGTCATCACGCCATCGTGCTGACGAAGCTCTCCCTCGACACTCAGCTGGATCGAGAGTTCATGGGACGTCACCCAGCCGAACGTGTGCAGATCCCGGAGGTGCCGTACTTTCGATACTAAGATCGGTCGGATCGTGAAGACGTTCGACTACATCAACCGCGTTGTCATAACGCTTTCGCTTACGGTCTATGAGGGTACATAGACATACTCTCCCCCTCTCGTTGCTATGCATCTCCTAGATAGATCTTGTGTGATCGTAGGAAAATTTTGAAATACTGCGTTCCCCAACAGTTGTATCAGAGCCAGGTCTATGCGTAGATGTTATATGCACGAGTAGAACACAAAGGAGTTGTGGGCGTGGGAATATACATATTGCTTACCGTCACTATTTGATTCTTGATTGAACGGTATTGTTGGATGAAGCGGCTCAGACCGACATTACGCGTACGCTTACGCGAGACTGGTTCTACCGACGTGCTTCGCACACAGGTGGCTGGTGGGTGTCAGTTTCTCCAACTTTAGTTGAATCGAATTCAATGAACAGGGTTCTTTCTGAAGATCAAACAACAATCATTATACCGCGTTGTGGTTTTTGATGCGTAGGTAAGAACGGTTCTTGCAAAGCCTGTAGCAGCCACGTAAAACTTGCAACAACAAAGTAGAGGACGTCTAACTTGTTTTTGCAGGGCATGTTGTGATGTGATATGGTCAAAACGTGATGAGATATAATTTGTTGTATGAGATGATCATGTTTTATTGAAGTTATCGGCAACTGGCAGGAGCCTTATGGTTGTCTCTTTATTGCATAAGATGCAAGCGCCATATAATTGCTTTACTTTATCGCTATACGATAGCAATAGTTGCAAAAGAAATAGTTGGCGAGGCGACCATGTGACGACACATTGATAGAGATCAAGATGATGGAGATCATGGTGTCATGCCGATGACGATGGAGATCATGACTGTACTTTGGAGATGGTGATCAAAGGCACAAGATGATGATGGCCATATCATGTCACATATTTTGATTGCATGTGATGTTATTCTTTTATGCATCTTATTTTGCTTAGCACGCCAGTAGCATTATAAGATGATCCCTCACTAAATTTCAAGGTATAAGTGTTCTCCCTGAGTATGCACCGTTGCGACAGTTCTTCGTGCTGAGACACCACGTGATGATCAGGTGTGATAAGCTCTACGTTCACATACAACGGGTGCAAGCCAGTTTTGCACACGCGGAATACTCGGGATAAACTTGACGAGCCTAGCATATGCAGATATGGCCTCGAAGCACTGAAGACCGAAAGGTCGAGCGTGAATCATATAGAAGATATGATCAACATAGAGATGTTCACCATTGAAAACTACTCCATCTCACGTGATGATCGGACATGGTTTAGTTGATATGGATTACGTGATCACTTAGATGATTAGAGGGATGTCTATCTAAGTGGGAGTTCTTAAGTAATATGATTAATTGAACTTCAATTTATCATGAACTTAGTCCTGATATTAATTGCATATCTATGTTGTAGATCAATAGCTTGCGATGTAGCTTCCCGTTTAATTTTGATATGTTCCTAGAGAAAGAGAAGTTGAAAGATGATAGTAGCAATGATACGGACTTGGTCCGTGATCTGATGATTATCCTCATTTCTGCACAGAAGAATTATGTCCTTGATGCACCACTAGGTGACGGACCTATTGCAGGAGCAGAGGCAGGCATTATGAACGGTTGGCAAGCTCGGTATGATGACTACTTGATAGTTTAGTGCGCCATGCTTTACGGTTTAGAACCGGGACTTCAAAAATATTTTGAATGCCACGGAACATATAAGATGTTCTAAGAGTTGAAATTGGTATTTCATACTCAT
Organism: Triticum dicoccoides; assembly: GCF_002162155.2. Classification (NCBI taxonomy): domain Eukaryota; kingdom Viridiplantae; phylum Streptophyta; class Magnoliopsida; order Poales; family Poaceae; genus Triticum; species Triticum dicoccoides. The sequence goes on from NC_041382.1 coordinate 79,095,127, forward strand.
GCCCGTGTCGAGAGGTATGAGACCTTTGACAGTATGTTGCCTACAAGATGGAGGAGAATAGCTCAACCAGTGAGTATGTGCTCAGATTGTCTGGGTACTACAATTGCTTGAATCAAGTGGGAGTTAATCTTCCAGATAAAATAGTAATTGATAAAGTTCTCTAGTCTCTATCACCAAGTTATTAGAACTTAGTAATGAATTATAATATGCAAGGGATGACAAAAACGATTCCCGAGCTCTTCGTGATGCTGAAATCGATGAAGATAGAAATCAAGAAAAGCATCAAATGTTGATGGTTGACAAAACCACTAGTTTCAAGTAAAAGGGCAAGGGAAAGAAAGGGAACTTCAAGAAGAATGGCGAGCAAATTGCCACTCCCATGAAGAAGCCCAAAGATAGACCCAAGCCTGAAACAGAGTGCTTCTACTGCAAAGGAAATGGTCACTGAAGTGGAACTGCCTTAGATACTTGGCAGATAAGAAGGATGGCAAAGTGAACAAAGGTATATTTAATATACATGTTATTGAAGTGTACATTACTAGTGTTTACAGCAACCCCTCGGTATTTGATACTGGTTCAGTTGCTAAGAGTAGTAACTCGAAACGGGAGTTGCAAAATAAACAAAGACTAGTTAAGGGCGAGGTGATGATGAGAGTTGGAAGTGATTCCAAGGTTGATAAGATCACCATCGCACACTCCCTTTACCTTCGGGATTAGTGTTGAACCTAAAATAAATGTTATTTGGTGTTTGCGTTGAGCATAAATATGATTGGATCATGTTTATTGCAATCGGTTATTCATTTAAGCCAAAAAATAATTGTTGTTCCATTTACATGAATAAAACCTTCTATGGCCATACACTCAATATAAATGGTTTATTGAACCTCGATCGTAGTAATACACATATTCATAATATTGAAGCCAAAACATGCAAAGTTAATAATGATAGTGCAACTTATATGTGGCACTGCCATTTAGGACATATTGGTGTAAAGCGCATGAAGAAACTCCATGCTGATGGACTTTTGGAATCATTTGATTATGAATCATTTGATGCTTGCGAACCATGCCTCATGGGCAAGATGACTAAGACTCCATTCTCCGGAACAATGGAGCGAGCAACTGACTTATTGGAAATAATACATACTGATGTATGCGATCCTATAAGTGTTGAGGCTCACGGCGGGTATCGTTATTTTCTGACCTTCACAGATGATTTGAGCATATATGGGTATATCTACTTAATGAAACATAAGTCTGAAACATTTGAAAAGTTCAAAGAATTTCAGAGTGAAGTGGAAAATCATCGTAACAAGAAAATAAAGTTTCTATGATCTGATCGCGGAGGAGAATATTTGAGTTACGAGTTTGGTCTTCATTTGAAACAATGTGGAATAGTTTCACAACTCACGCCACCTGGAACACCACAGCATAATGGTGTGTCCGAACGTTGTAATCGTACTTTATTGGATATTGTGCGATCTATGATGTCTCTTACCGACTTACCACTATCGTTTTGGGGTTATGCATTAGAGACAAATGTATTCACGTTAAATAGGGCACCATCTAAATCAGTTGAGATGACACAATATGAACTATGGTTTGGCAAGAAATCAAAGCCATCGTTTCTTAAAGTTTGGGGTTGCGATACTTATGTGAAAAAGTTTCAAACAGATAAGCTCGAACCCAAATCAGAGTAGTGCGTCTTCATAGGATACCCAAAAGAAACTATTGGGTACACCTTCTATCACAGATTGAAGGCAAGATATTTTGTTGCTAAGAATAGATCCTTTCTAGAGAAGGAGTTTCTCTCGAAAGAAGTGAGTGGGAGGAAAGTAGAACTTGATGAGGTAATTGTACCTTCTCCCGAATTGGAAAGTAGTTCATCACTGAAATCAGTTCTAGTGATTCCTATACCAATTAGTGAGGAAGCTAATGATGATGGTCATGAAACTTCAGATCAAGTTACTATCGAACCTCGTAGGTCAACCAGAGTACGGTCCGCACCAGAGTGGTATGGTAATCCTGTCCCGGAAGTCATGTTAATAGACCATGATGAACCTACGAACTATGAGGAAGCGATGATGAGCCCAGATTCCGCAAAATGGCTTGAGGCCATGAAATCCGAGATGGGATCCATGTATGAGAACAAAGTATGGACTTTGATTGACTTGCCCAATGATCGGTGAGTCATTGAGAATAAATGGATCTTCAAGAGGAAGACGGACGCTGATAGTAGTGTTACTATCTACAAAGCTCGAATTTTCGCAAAAATGTTTTCGACAAGTTCAAGGTGTTGACTACGATGAGATTTTCTCACTCGTATCGATGCTTAAAAGTCTGTCCGAATCATGTTAGTAGTTGCCGCATTTTATGAAATTTGGAAAATGGATGTCAAAACTGCATTCCTTAATGGATTTCTTAAAGAAGAGTTGTATATGATGCAACCAGAATGTTTTGTCGATCCTAAAGGTGCTAACAAAGTGAGCAAGCTCCAGCGATCCATCTATGGACTAGTGCAAGCATCTCGGAGTTGGAATATATGCTTTGATAAAGTGATCAAAGCATATGGTTTTATACAGACTTGCGGTGAAGCCTGTATTTACAAGAAAGTGAGTGGGAGCACTACACCATTTCTAATAAGTATATATGAGTGACATATTGTTGATCGGAAATAATGTAGAATTTTCTAAAAAACATAAAGGAATGTTTGAAAGGAGTTTTTCAAAGAAAGACCTCGGTGAAGCTACTTACATATTGAGCATCAAGATCTATAGAGATAGATCAAGATGCTTGCTATATTTTCAATGAGTACATACCTTGACAAGATTTTGAAGTAGTTCAAAATGGAACAATCAAAGAAGGAGTTCTTGCCTGTGTTGCAAGGTATGAAGTTGAGTAAAGACTCAAAACCTGACCATGGCAGAAAATAGAAAGAGAATGAAAAGTCATTCCCTATGCCTCAGTCATAGGTTCTACAAAGTATGCTATGTTGTGTACTAGACCTATTGTGTACCTCACCATAAGTTTGGCAAGAGGGTACAATAGTGATCCAGGAGTGGATCACTGGACAGCGGTCAAAAATATTCTTACTGGAATAAGGAAATGTTTCTCGGTTATGGAGGTGACAAAGAGTTCATTGTAAAGAGTTACGTCAATGCAAGCTTTGACACCGATCTGGATGACTCTAAGTCTCGATCTAGATACATATAGAAAGTGGGAGCAATTAGCTAGAGTAGCTCCGTGCAAAGCATTGTAGACATAGAAAATTTGCAAAATACATACGGCTCTGAATGTGGCAGACCCATTGACTAAATTTCTCTCACAAGCAAAACATGATCACTCTTTGGGTGTTAATCACATAGCGATATGAACTAGATTATTGACTCTAGTAAACCCTTTGTGTTAGTCACATGGAGATGTGAACTAATCACATAAAGATGAGAACTGTTGGTGTTAAATCACATGACAATGTGAACTAGATTATTGACTCTAGTGCAAGTGAGAGACTGAAGGAAATATGCCCCAGAGGCAATAATAAAGTTGTTATTTATATTTACTTATATCATGATAAATGTTTATTATTCATGCTAGAATTGTATTAACCGTAAACTAAGTACATGTGTGAATACATAGACAAACAGAGTGTCCCTATTATTCCTCTACTTGACTAGCTCATTAATCAAAGATGGTTAAGTTTCCTAGCAATAACATGTGTTGTCATTTGATGAACGGGATCACATCATTAGAGAATGATGTGGTGGACAAGACCCATCTGTTAGCTTAGCATAATGATCGTTCAGTTTTATTGCTACTGCTTTCTTCGTGACTTATACATGTTCCTCTGACTATGAGATTATGTAAATCCCGAATACCGGAGGAACACCTTGTGTGCTATCAAACGTCACAACGTAACTGGGTGATTATAAATATGTTCTACAGGTGTCTCCAATGGTGTTTGTTCAGTTGGCATAGATCGAGATTATGATTTGTCACTCCGTCTATCGGAGAGGTATATATGGGCCCTCTCGGTAATGTACATCACTATGAGCCTTGCAAGCAATGTGACTAATGAGTTAGTTGCGGGATGATGCACTACGGAACGAGTAAAGAGACTTGCCGGTAACAAGATTGAACTAGGTATGATGATACCGATGATCGAATCTCGGGCAAGTAACATACTGATGAGAAAGGGAACAACGTATGTTGTTATGCGCTTTGACCGATAAAGATCTTCATAGAATATGCAGGAGCCAATATGAGCATCCAGGATCCGCTATTGGTTATTGACTGGAGATGTGTCTCGGTCATGTCTACATAGTTCTTGAACCCGTAGGGTCCGCACGCTTAATGTTCGATGACGATTTGTATTTTGAGTTATGTGATTTGATGTACCAAAAGTTGTTTGGAGTCCTGGATGAGATCATGGACATGACGAGGAGTCTCGAAATGGCCGAGACGTAAAGATTGATATATTGGAAGGCTATATTTGGACATCGGAAAGGTTCCGAGTGATTCGGGTATTTTTTGGAGTATCGAAGAGTTACGGGAATTCGCCGGGGAAGTAATGGGCCTTAATGGCCATACGTGAAAGGAGAGAAGGGTCTCAAGGGGTGGCTGCGCGCCCCCCATGGGCTGGTCCGAATTGGACTAGGGAGGGGGCGCCCCCCTCTTTCCTTCTCTCCCTCTTCCCCTTCCGTCTTCTCCTACTCCAACTAGGGAAGGGGGGAAACCTACTCCTACTAGGAGTAGGAATCCCCATTGGGGCACGCCATAGAGAGGGTCGGCCTTCCCCTCCTCCACTCCTTTATATACGGGGGAGGGGGGCACCCCATAGACACACAAGTTGATCATTGATCCCTTAGCCGTGTGCGGTGCCCCCCTCCATCATAATCCACCTCGGTCATATCGTCGTAGTGCTTAAGCGAAGCCCTGCATTGGTAGCTTCATCATCACTGTTATCACACCGTCGTGCTTACGAAGCTCTCCCTCGACACTCAGCTGGATCGAGAGTTCGTGGGACGTCACCGAGCCGAACATGTGCAGATCGCGGAGGTGCCATACTTTCGGTACTAAGATCAGTCGGATCGTGAAGATGTTCGACTACATCAACCGCGTTATCATAATGCTTTCGCTTATGGTCTACGAGGGTACGTAGACATACTCTCCCCCTCTCGTTGCTATGCATGTCCTAGATAGATCTTACGTGATCGTAGGAAAATTTTGAAATACTGCGTTCCCCAACAGGTTCACCATGCAGTAGGCGGAGGCGCACTACAACACCGTCATGGCGGAGGCATAGGCGCTCGCTCTTCTTCTTCTTCTTCTTCTTCTTCATCCTTATACAATTCTGCTTTCTTTTTTACTAGCCTTAATTAAAAGATGCACAATAAAAGATGCAAGACCAACATGGAGAAAGCATAGGTACTTCTATCCTTGGGTACTCTCGATGCTCCAAGTTTAAAAAACATTATTAAATGTTTCAATAAATTATGAAAAAATGTGAATGTTCATAAGCAAGGTAGTCAGAGTCGGGATTCGGAGTCGGATTGATTTTCCTAGGACATAATCGAGTCGTAAGACCGAGTCGTGGAATAGAGGATTGAATCGAGTCGTAAGATCGAGTCTGTGGAATCGAGGATTCTACTAGATTTACTCAAATAAGATATTTTGTATGCACACAAGAAATTTATATGGGTTCTATACAGTTTTGACACTAAATATGGAGCAAAGAACATACACATCAATGCTTGTTGTATTCCACTTCTTTTTATGGCTAACCTACCATCTAGCTCGCATGTATGGAACATATATGAGACGGAAATATATAGAACATTTAAACCTTCAATGCACGAAATATACTTATGTTTTTTTAGAGTGCGTGAATTGTCGATCACTTGTCTATGTGACCTACAATGCTAAACCTTGAAGGGTCTTGCTCTCCTTCTCCGATCAATCTTGAAGCATCATCCTTTTCACGCCAATTCCATATGTCGACCAACCTGATCATCAATTTTAATAGGGTTTCTGAGAGCTAGACCAAAGGTGCCTACGGCTGAGCATTTGGACTTGGGAGGGGAATAAAGGTCCATGAGGTATATGAAAAGGGGTTTGGATGAGGGCATACTATTTTGCTACAACCAAACAAATGGCTTAGATAAGTTAGTAGAATTAGATGTAGTCCATAGAATAGTCGGGATAATACAGTTTCGTACAGGATTCTTTGATTTGGATCGTGACCCAACATGGATTCTACCTGATCCGGATTCATAGTGGGATTTGGATCGACATGCTTCTGTAGGGTCGTGAAGTCGTAGGACTCTAGTAGTAGAATCGGGATTCTGACTACCTTGTTCATAAGGAATGTGACTATAACCAACGGCGGAGCTATGTAGCATCCTGGGGGGGCTGTGGCCCCCCCAATATTGAAGCAACTTGTGAAGAAAATATTACTGTGAGGGTTTAGATGAGAAATATTTTAGCTTTTGGCCC
>NC_041382.1:79101801-79103671 GCF_002162155.2 Triticum dicoccoides
ACTGACTATAACCCCTAAAAATTTCAGGTCCAAACTTGAAATGCGCATTAAGAAACAAAAAAAAGTTTTTTAGGGGATGCAATCACATTTTTGCGAACATTCATATTCTTTTCCAATTTTTTTTCAAACTTCTAAGTTTTCATTTAATATGAAGCACCGGGAGTACCCCAAGAATAGGAGTACCTGATATTTTCCCGACCACATGGCTAGTGGATAAGTAAACTCGGCGTGTCTTATGGCTAGAGTGGAGACTATGGGTTCGGTCCAATCAAATGTGGTTTGTCATAATTCTTATACTCCCTTCTTCCAGAAATATTTGTCGAAAAAATTAATATATCTAGACGTATTTGAATATACATCCACTTTTATTCGTTTCTTCAACGAATATTTCTGGACAGAGGGAGTACTCAATAAGAATTTTTTTTCTCTAACCCTAGACGGCTAGAGCGGAACTCTCCAGCAAGCCTATGGATTAGCCTCTCTCTTCCTGTTGCTCTGTCGGTCAATGGCGGGGAGAGGAATCTCGATGCATTCGCTCCGGTTAGTAGTTTAGGTTAGGTTTTTTTAGCCCTCGCAGTTGCAGCGCTCGGGTGGATGACGACACTTCTTCTGTGAGTTTGTCTTCCGGACTCCGATTCTCCTCGAGTTCGTTTGTCTGGGCGCAATCGATAGAGCTCTGACGTAGATTCATGCCGTCTTCTTGGGGCGGCGAGGTTGGGTTTCTCGTCATGTGGCGAGATTTGACGTCAGGTGCTTCAGATCTATGTCAGGATTCAACGATGGCGACTGCGGCTCCAAGGTGTGGGACCTTTGGCACGTGCACGAGGACTTTCAGACTGTCTACAAGGTCAAGTCGACTCCGGCAGGGGAGCGACGACATCGGTGCATCGGCGACTCGTTTTGGCGGCAATAATGATCGTTCGTTAGTCTCAAAATTTTAGTATAATTTTTATTATGATTGAGATGCTTTGTACTTCCGATGAACTTTTACAATAGATTCTATCATTTTAGAAAAAAAATGTTAGTTTGTCCTCATTTTCTGGGATTTCGATGAGTTACACAGTTTATAGGTGCTGTAGTTTGATGGGGCCGTATCTGGCCGCGTATGAACGCGACATTTGCTGCCCACCTCTAGAGTTGCTGTACTGATACGTGCTTGCTCCCATTATAGACAGAAACCGAAAGAAATCTTATAGCCTAAGTTAGGAGCTACAAATAATGTACCATGGAACCAAAAACATGTAAATACCTCATTCCTCAAATAGCAGGACAGTAGTTCAATAATGATGGGAGCAGACGCGGCGCCAGACCACTGCCATTATCCGCGGGAGCAGAGGTGGATATGCATGTAGAGAGGAGCTACGGGAGAGAAGTAGGGGACGGGGTTACGTCGGAGTATACATGGCCATGGGCAGCCAGCCCGGTCGGCCCAACCCGACGCGGCCCGAAAAAGCCTGGCCTGACGCTCCTCACGGGCCAGGTCTGGGCCTAGATATTTGCGAGTTAACGAAGAGGCCTGGCGGGCTTTTACGTTGACGGGACAGGCTTGGGCCTGATTTCTAGGCTCGATGCTTGGGCCGGGCCAGGCTCCAGGCCTGGGATTTCTGCATCGGGCTTGGTCAGGCCCGGTCCGAGGGATGGCCAGGTATACGACGAAGGCACGACAGGCGGCCAGTTCACTAGCGGAGCTATGTTTAAGCCGAATGGGCCATGGGCCGCCCAATTTTTTTAGGAAAATCATAAAACTATACATAGGCCCAGCCCATAAAAAACAGAGTAGTAGGACAGCGACAAGGTTTAGCATCAACTTCAACTCGGCCCGCCCAGCTTTATATTTGTAGCTCCGCCACTAGGCCAGTCGCGGCTGTTC
>NC_041382.1:79103885-79105685 GCF_002162155.2 Triticum dicoccoides
AAAAAAAAAAAAAACTAGGCCAGTCGCGGCCAGGCGGCAGACGCAGTGAAGCGGGAGGATGGTTTGGTGCGAGATTTGCTACTGCTGCTTTTGGTTCGGTTGCGCAACGGACAAATAAATACCTGCCGAGGAGGAGCAAGCGGTCAAAAAGGCTTCAAGAAGACTCTAGTTAAGTGGTGAAGGGAACGTGGCAAAAATGGACCAGGGCAAGAAAATGCTAGAAAACCGGATCTGTGCCAAACAAAAAAGCAGCAACACATGTCGGCCAGAGGGAGCAACGTCACCGGCCCAGCGCTGGAATTGCACGGGAGGAACCCCTGCTTAGCCAACTTGTATCTTGTACAGTATATATATACGCGCAATGAAGCGGCCATGAACTGATGCCCTATTACTCTAAAAAATGGTCAGACCAACACTTTCTTGGTTACAAGCAGAGTGATGTTTGTACACAATGACATGGTTCTTAGTATGACACGACTCGGACAATAAGACAAATAGATGGTGTTATTTATTAAAACATACCTTCTCGTTAAAAAGGGCAATAAGATTTATCCGCTTGAGGAAACAGCTCGGGCCTTAGAGTTTCGCCCGTCAGGCAACCGGTCGTTTTTGTAAGACAGGCCTGGCTGAGGTCGCACGCTGCCGACCGGCTCTCCTCCCATCCCCTTCTCTCCCGGCCGAGGTCTTCAAGATTCAGCTGCCTCCGCGCCCCGCTCACCTATATTCTTAGATGCCATCACTATTTATATCACTATCATGACCATAATTATCCTTATGACCACCACATCCACATCCAGTATTATGATGCTTGTTGTTATCAGAACCATCTTCCTCATCAACATTTTCATCAAAACATCATCTTTACTAATGTATACATAGTCATCACCACTCAAGAAAGAGTCATCATCAGTCTTATAGTTCTACTCTCTCTTACCGCTATCCTCACTATTATCACCGTCATCTTCTCTTGATTAGTGATGTATTCAGAAGCACAATTCCTTTTATCATCATCAATGGTTTCATCACAATACTCTTGATCAATGATGTGCTTAGACCCCACTAGAAAACTTCACAATTTCCAAGATTCTCTATTTTTCTATGCAAGCTAGCATGATTGATTCTTCTCCAGCCAGCTGATCGATTCTATGTAATGCTAATAGCTATGCAAAACGCGTGAACACGAGGAAACTATTGCCATAGGACGACGACGGCAGAGGGCATGAAGATTATTCAGGTGGCCGACATTGTCATTCCAAAATGCGTCGCACAACTGGTTGGTGAATGCATAAAGATCCAATGAAGGACCAATCAGCGGCCTACGCAACGCAGGCCTCCGTGACCAGTCGTCTTGCTAAGGGGAGTCATCGGCACAACAAGAATTGGACAACAAATATTTTTTACAGGAGTAGTTTGGATTTAATTTGAATTCCATGATTGGGTTTGAAGAATATCAATCTCTTAGTTGTATTGATGGATGAAAAATACCATTCTAAGGTTTAGAGGGGGGAGGGGGGTACCCAAGCAAACCTCAAATAAATAATGCAACATACAAATTAGTGAATCTATAGCTCAGTGTTGCTTAGATTAACATTTTTAGTGAGGCATTCGTTATCTATGAAATTTTCGGATAAGAATTAGTCATCCAGCTCTGCTATCTGCGATAAACCTTTTGGCGGCCAAAGCTGTCGTCTCGGATGCATCGGACCCATGTCCGCCAGTAGATAATTAGAACGATCTCCAAGTGTGTTGGTGTTGTTGATTATAATATTACAGTTGACATCAATGGCGGCGAAAATGAAC
>NC_041382.1:79105791-79106643 GCF_002162155.2 Triticum dicoccoides
CCCCCCTCCCGAGTTGCCTGTAACTCTGGTTGATACAGGTAGGCCTCTCAGCGGGATCATCTTAAACACATTGCCTCCCCCCAAAGTTGCATGTAACTCTGGCACTGGTTGATACAGTAGGCCTCTCAGCAGGATTATCTTAAACACATAGCATCCTGATATGGATACATCTGATTATCTTATCTTCTGGTCAGAGCCTGCTCAAAGATGAATCCACTACGTCCAAGATGGTTCCCTTGGTCCAATGTCACCAAACCTAGTTTGATTTGGTAGCCGATCAATATCGATAACACCATTTTTTCCAACTGAACTCAACTAAATTGAAAAGCAGGCATAAAGGCGTGTGGTGCAGACTCGCCAGCGCGAGGAGATAGGCACCACCATTTCGTTTGCTTGTGAATCTCTAAAAGGAGAATATGAAAGTTGTAAATGTTTGATTTGTTGGAGGAGCGCCCACTCATCGTATATTCGTGGGACACGTAACCATTGTTATTGTAAACAACAGACGTTATTGAGGAAATTATTATTGAAGTAAGTATTTTTGAGATTGCAAGGTCCGAGGAACTTACTAGGTTCTGGCAACATTGTGCGCCACCTCGTATGATCTGTTGCCTCCAAAAACCCCTGCCAACCAAAATTCCAAGATTTTGGGTTTCAACTCACTGTCCAATAGGACATTTGATCTTTCAAATCTTGAGGATGATCCTGAAATGTGAATCCTCATGGAGGTATTGCATGCCGCGGGCTATACCATACATGATCATGAACACATATAACTTAGTGCATTTCTCTGCATCTGTGAGGTTAAAGGCCAGAAGATGTAGAAAACAAATGCATGCACGACACACTATA
>NC_041382.1:79106779-79138504 GCF_002162155.2 Triticum dicoccoides
TCAAGAGTGGCAACAAACAATTAAGTTCTCCTGCTCCTCAAAACAAGCGCCAACAATTCACACAAAATTTATGTGTTGTAGCTTACTAGGCAAAAACAACCTTGTTTTCAAATTGTTGATCCCCTGTTGCGAACTTTGTGATAGCCACTTAACATCGACTAGTTGATGGTCATGGAGAGTTCCCTGATGTACAGAATGGAGACATGCATTATTCAACACAAAAGAAGAATCAAGACATCGATCCAAACTGCTGCAACATAAAATAGGCGTGCCTTCTAAACTATGCTAAAACCAACTTTGCCTGGCTTGTTATTTAATCATATTCTCCCGTTGCATCTCAAAGTTTTTGTAGATCAATATAAAGGGACTCAATAACTTTTTTATCCTTAGGATCAATTAAACTTGACATAACCAATATGATTCCACCTTGAAAGTAAAAATTTGACATGACCAGTTACAATTCCACCTTGAAAATAAAAATATGCATAGCAAGATTATTCAACAACCATTTTTTGGGAACATAATTCATTAAAGGTAGATATATTTCATAAAATGTTGGAGTGTCCTGATGGGTTTCGTAGTAATTTCAAAAATTTCCTACGCACACGCAAGATCATGTGATGCATAGCAACGAGAGGGGAGAGTGTTGTCTACGTACCCAACGCAGACCGACTGCGGAAGCGCTGACACGACATAGAGGAAGTAGTCGTACGTCTTCACGATCCAACCGATCAAGCACCGAAACTACGTCACCTCCGAGTTCGAGCACACGTTCAGCTCGATGACGATCCCCGGACTTCGATCCAGCAAAGTGTCGGGGAAGAGTTCCGTCAGCACGACGGCGTGGTGACGATCTTGATGAACTACAGCAGCAGGGCTTCGCCTAAACTCCGCTACAGTATTATCGAGGAATATGGTGGCAGGGGGCACCGCACACGGCTAAGGAATAGATCACGTGGATCAACTTGTGTGTCAAGAGGTGTCCCCTGCCTCCGTATATAAAGGAGCCAAGGGGGAGGGGTGCGGCCAGCCCTATGGAGGCGCAGGAGGAGTCCTACTCCTACCGGGAGTAGGACTCCCCCCCCCCAATCCTATTCCAAATAGGATTCCCAAGGGGGAAAGAGAGAGAGAGAGGTGGCCGGCCACCTCTCCTAGTCCTAGTTGGACTAGGGGAGGGGGGGGGAGGCGCGCAGCCCACCATGGGCAGCCCCTTTCACTTTTCCACTAAAGCCCAATAAGGCCCATATGGCTCCCGGGGGGGTTCCGGTAACCTCCCGGTAATCCGGCAAAATCCCGATTTCACCCGGAACACTTCCGATATCCAAATATAGGCTTCCAATATATCAATCTTTACGTCTCGACCATTTCGAGACTCCTCGTCATGTCCGTGATCACATCCGGGACTCCGAACAACCTTCGGTACATCAAAATGCATAAACTCATAATATCAATGTCATCGTAACCTTAAGCGTGCGGACCCTACGGGTTCGAGAACGATGTAGACATGACCGAGACACGTCTCCGGTCAATAACCAATAGCGGGACCTGGATGCCCATATTGGCTCCTACATATTCTACGAAGATCTTTATCGGTCAGACCGCATAACAACATACATTGTTCCCTTTGTCATCGGTATGTTACTTGCCCGAGATTCGATCGTCGGTATCCAATACCTAGTTCAATCTCATTACCGGCAAGTCTCTTTACTCGTTCTGTAATACATTATCTTGCAACTAACTCATTAGTTGCAATGCTTGCAAGGCTTATGTGATGTGCATTACCGAGAGGGCCCAGATATACCTCTCTGACAATCGGAGTGACAAATCCTAATCTCGAAATACGCCAACCCAACATCTACCTTTGGAGACACCTGTAATGCTCCTTTATAATCACCCAGTTACGTTGTGACGTTTGGTAGCACCCAAGGTGTTCCTCCGGTAACGGGAGTTGCATAATCTCATAGTCATAGGAACATGTATAAGTCATGAAGAAAAGCAATAGCAACATACTAAACGATCGGGTGCTAAGCTAATGGAATGGGTCATGTCAATCAGATCATTCAACTAATGATGTGACCTCGTTAATCAAATAACAACTCCTTTGTCTATGGTTAGGAAACATAACCATCTTTGATTAACGAGCTAGTCTAGTAGAGGCATACTAGTGACACTCTGTTTGTCTATGTATTCACACATGTATTATGTTTCCGGTTAATACAATTCTAGCATGAATAATAAACATTTATCATGATATAAGGAAATAAATAATAACTTTATTATTGCCTCTAGGGCATATTTCCTTCATGTCCCACGAAGTGGTGCATAACATCCATCGATCAAAAGAACCAAGGGTGATCATCAAACTTGATTACAAGAAAGCGTATGCATGACCGTGTGTACTAAGACTTCCTTTTTGAAATCCTACAGACTGGAAGTTTTAGCAAAAAGTGGATTGGTGGATTTTGAATCATATATACCCATTGTTTTTCTTTGAAAGGCTCCTCCCCATTGCAAGTTGGGAAGGGGTCATGTGGGCTGGTCACGCAGCAAATTTTTTGGTTTAGGTGGAAAAAGATAATGGTTGCTAAAACTATTTTTTTTCAAGAATACGCAAGACATGTGCGTGTTATAAAAAGAAATAAATGAGTTTATTTAACATGAGGCGTTTGTGCGCTCACCCTCGACATCTAAGGGTTGTGTCTAAAAGAAAACTAAGCAACCATAAGAACGTCACACACTCTAGGGTAATCCTATATGTTTAAATAGTTAGATCCTCACTAACTCAATTATCTTAAAATTCAACTATGTTAACTCATCATGTCCCTATGCACACCCCACTAAATTTAATTCCCTCACCATGTAAATATGTCAATTCACCATGCCGCTATGCATGAGAAAAGACCGATCTAACATGCATCATGCTTGTTACCAATATTAAATAAATTGTCTGTACCTATATAATAATCAAATATACTATATTATATGTACCTTTTTTAATTACCATATTACTAATCAGAATACTAAAGTTTCATACTACCAAATCTCATAGAAATAACTACATCCAATTCCCGTTACAACGTGCGTGGTATCATCTTCAGTTATCCTAGTGCCCTGACACCGTATGTTGGAACATCGGTCACTTTATGGCCAGTTGTACTGCATAAGGGTAGTCTTTGATGTACAACAACCACTTTATGGTCAACGTTGATGTGGAAAAAGAGATTAAAAGAATGAGCTCTTTTATGGTGCCATATACTAGGCTATATACTAGCGTTCAAAAAGAAGTAGTATACAAACATCCGATGATTAAGATTAGTTGTATACTACTAAACATTGTACCTTTGGTATGGGTAGTATACATGAGCAGTATATGTAGTATAAGTCCATTATGGGGAAAGAACACAAATGGCATCACGGTAATATATTTTTAACACTAATATCGACCCTGACAGCTAGATATTCCTATATTATATACCACTAAGTAGTAGTATAAGGCATCGCAAAAGAGCTCAAACAAGCTAAATCTGTTTCGAAAAAAGATAAAGCTTGCCATCTTCAAATAGCCCACTATGCGCACAAAGATGCATATGTAGGCACACTGGGAGGGAAAAGTTGGCCCAAGTTTATCGCCTTTTTCCTTTCAAATCCCCCTTTCCATTTTCTCCCTTTCTATTTTTGTGATCAATCGGTATCTACATGTTTACCATTTTGTGTATTTTAAATTTGAGAAACTCTATTCAACATATTAGAACATATTCAACCATTTTTCACATGAATATGTTGAAATAGTCTACCAAATTGATTGTGCTAGTATTTTTAAAACTTTCAAAAATAATAATTGGAAAACATAAATTATTTTTTATTGGCGCCTTCATCTTCCATGGTGAGAACACAAATCAAAGTGTCTGACACGAAGGTAAGATTAATAAACGGTGGAGGTATAGGAGGAAATGAGGTCCACGGGTGGGAAGTATCCTTTTGAGCTGGAGCTCATTTGAGCTCAGATGAACAGTGAATTCAAAAAAATACATAAAAAATAATGGTATACTTTGACAAATGTTCTAAGTGTTTGCAAATTTTCATCATGAGACAACATTCGTGGAAGGCAAGGAAAAGAAAACAAAATTGGTGCTCGAAAATGCTTCCGAAAGTAGCATTTTAAGAGCATCTTTTTTTGTCACACCTTCCTCGAATGTGATCTCATGATGAAAATTTGCAAGCACTTACAAAATTAATCAAAGTTCACCACAAAAAAATCAGAATTTTTAGAAAAAAAATCAATTTTACTGCTTGTGTGGGCGCATTTGAGCTCGGGCTCAAATACTCCACGTCTTGCACGGGCTACATACATGCATGGGTTCAGTAGCTAGTGCATTTGGTCCTGGGCTGTTTTGCTTCATGGGTGGGCTGGGTTGGGTTTTAGATGGGTGAAAAGGGTGTTCAAAAAACCCTGTTCAAATTTGTGCTATCCCAACCAGGCCCTTTTTTTACGAAGTGTAGCTAGTGCTACTTTTTATTACCGAGTTGAACCTCACGCATTACATCAGCTTTGCCTAGGTATCATGTTTGACATATAACATGGCACTTAAAAATTTCGTGCCCCACAAATTACAGACACATGGCGCTTACCAATTCCGGAAAAGAATCTTCATCGAAAGATGTCGAGAAACACATTATTCATCTACGGAAATTGGTGAGATGTTGGATAACCAAACTGCCCAAATGAAGGTGAAACAAAAGCAATATTGACTACAAAAGAGGCCGAGTGGAACCTCATGCATCATAATTGCTTCTTAACTTGTCAACCTCCTTATCATTATTGTGGTCCTCCTAAAACCTAGTGTCATGGGAGATTGCTGGGTACTGTGATAACCCGTGCCAATTGAGGTGAAACAAAAGTAAGAAAGTTGTTTGAATATTGTTGCTTGCTATGATCTATTGAATTAGGCTATTGTATTTATTTGTTTCTCCTTTTATTGCTTGTCATGATGTTAGTTTCAGCATTGCTTCTATCCAGACATAACACGTTAGGAAACTTGATGTCTTACACTTGAAATAATCGAGTCGCACCTTGCCCTCATTGAGGGCCAGAAGGTTAAGTTGAGGGGTGGGGGGAGAGAAAAGGAAAACCCGGTGCATGATTTGTGTGCAAAAGACCAAGGAAGCAAGCAGTATGGATATTTGATGGTCACTGGAGAGAATAGTGAGAAATACAACACAACCATCGTGCTTGACATGCTCCTCGTGCTCAACACACGTAGTTATAAATTATTTTATACTCAATTATTCACATCTAATTTATTCTTACATGGTACCAATGCATGAATATCTAACTATTACATTTTGATATCCAAGCAAACGGTATCAGCTTGTTGTATATTAGATAATCTATGAATCCAAACCCATGGCTAGCTTGCAAATCATCAAATAGACTTAGAACTGAAGAAGGTTCCTCCCCCATTCCTTTCTTGGGACTTTCACTCAACATAAACATTTGACAATACTCCTTTCTCTGGCCCACTTTTCCACACAAAAGCTCACCATTCCTTGGGTGCTAAATCCCAAGTGCACCCTTGCAAAAGGCACACTTTCTTTTGAGTTGGTAATTAAATCAGATTTTTTGTTTAATATAGAAGAAACATGACAAATTAGAATTCATGCATGTGTAAATGTTTAAACAACATAATGTATGGTCAATACCAAAGAGCCGTCTAACAATATGTGGGATACAAATGGCAATGCCATACATTCTCGTGAATGCACAGATGGGTTCATTGCCGACAAGTACATGCATGAAACCGTAGTTGCAACATAATTAGCTAAGTGCAAAGCAAAATATAAAATATATTTACACAACATCAATCTTTCACCAATAATATGCACTCTAGTAAGCATATTAACCACCAAAAAATGATATTAATATGATCCCATATAACAATAATTAACAAGATAAAGGTTTAAAAGGTAGACACTAGATAACTATACACTATGTTTACCATCCAAACACATACATGGTATGTGACTCATTACTCACCAATTTGTTGGATCATATGGACTAGATATTGCCTGTAGAATTGTGTTTGCGTCCTAGCATGCATTTGTTGCAACCAGTTCGTTATGTAAATATTAAGGAGCTATCTTGCAACATTTATGGGCAAGAATATTAGATGCACAATGAGGATACATGAAACCGGGAATTCAGCTTGGTACTGAAAACCTGATCGACTAATTCAAAGCCCAAACACATAATAGTAGTCTAATCACTAGCGATCGGCAAGGCAATATGTTTAACGAACCAATAATGCATCAGTGTAATGTCATGAAATGCTAGAGCCAAACAATAGGGGCATGTACACAAATGAAAAAAGGACTAGCCTGGTGCAACCCTTGGTAGCCTTTTTTTAAGAACTACCCTCTTGATGGTACTAGTTGCTCTTAAGGTTGTGCGTTGAAGGTTTTCATGGCGAGCAGAGCAACTAAGTGAATGTTGATTTTCATTTTCTTTGATCGATCAGGATGGAGACATGAAATTCATAAACTGCTAGTAGCCTTTTCTTTTAAAAAGAGAACTACTAGTAGCCTCCATCGAGAAAACTAATACTCCCTCTAGCTTGAAAAGTGGGTGTGCATAAATTATGTCTGAAGTCAAATGGTGCAAAATTTGTCTGAGTTTATAAGAAAAAATAAATCAATAATTGCAATGCCAAATTAGTTTCATTATATGGACAATAAAGAACATTTTCGTATTCCATCTATCTAGTATTGTAGTTATTGATGATCCTACACATTTAATGGAACTTTGCGAGTTCCGACAAAATGTATATGCCTATTTCTTAAGTGGGGCGGAGTACCAGACAGTTAGCGGAAAACTATGACAAATGCAGGGATCAACATATGTTGGAGTAATTCAAGTAGTTAATTGTATGGTTACCCACACAATATGATGCATGTTTCGACAACTGGTTTGCCAAAGCAGTCATAGTGTAGCTCAGCAGTCATAGTGTAGCTCAGAGGTATCTTGTTTTGGAGGAACCCTCCCGTGAGGCCAGAAGTTGTGCTTTTCGCGGCTACGTGCTAAAAAGTTGAAGTTAAACCAAATTTCATCCCTGAAACCAACACGGTTGCATCATATAGGACTGACAGGCTCGACTCGAACTTGGCACCCTGAAACATAGAACACGGGGAAGTCGTAGGAAAATATAGTAAGGCCCATCAACGGAACTTGTTCAAACAACAAAAAGAATATTTTTCTAGTCGAATTTTGAATATTTTTCTATAGTCTAATATCCAACCAAACTTGTTCAAACAACCAAGCAAGGTGAAGATCTATTACCAGGTTGTTCGAATTGTAATGGCGAAGGGCGATCTGGACATGTGGGAGAACGATGGCTTCATTGCATTCCCTGCATGCGTGCATATATGAGTAGAGACATGTTAGGACTAATGGTATCACAACATCTTAATATTACTAGCGAGATCGTCCTAGTATATCAATATGGAACAGCTAGCGGATGAACTTAATCTATGAGGGGTGATGTATAGGAGGGAGCAATACACTTCTGAGTTCTGACTGCGGGCCGTACAACACCAGGTTGCGGCGACGCTTGCGCTCCAACCTGTCCATGAAGCGTTGGACATGGTGTTGTTGCTAGTAGGATAGAACGGTCTCCATGAAGCACTGATCATGCTGTCAAAGCTGCGCTGGTTTCATACACCAACCATAAAGTGTTGGGCATGGAAATTAACTCACAAGTAGCTAATTGGACATGGCAATCCATGAAGCATTGGACATGGCAATTAACTTACAACTAGCTAATTGTCCATGTGTTATAACGAGGGCATACATATTCTAGTAGTTTAACACCAATCATGACTGACTTATACTTACACCAACCATATTCTAAAGCAGAAAGTGATTTGATTGATTGAGTTAATGCAAAATATTTGATTTGTTCTGATTGCTCGTATCTGACATATAGCTAAAATGATATGATTGAGTTAATGTAGTTACTTTATACCCACCAACGAGCCGCCTCCTCCTCCAAAAATGTTAGGGTTCCTGCCTCTCGCCGGCGCTGCCGTAGGTCCTCCTAGTCTCAGGTGGCCCTAGAGCCATGGGTGCGCGGTGGACGCTGGCAAGGGCCGGTGGGAGGGCTCTGATTTTAGTCGCTCTTTTCAGTTTTGTTAGGGTTTGTGTTCTGCTCAGGAAGGCGAGACGGTGGCGAATACCTAAAGATAAAATAAGGGTCTCCCGCCTAGCCCCCGTTTTGGCGGTGCGTCTAGCATCGTCGGTGGGCGTGTAGAGGTATGTCTCCGGTGGATCTATCTTTGGTGGATGTGCTCAGATCTCGTCATTTTTCGTCTACGTTCATGTGTCTTTGGGTTGTATCCTTCTAATCTACGTTATTCTTCATCAGCGGCGGTTGCTATTCTGGTGCGCTAGTCCTATGGGGCCTTAGCACGATGACTTCCTGACTATCTACTAGAACAAGTTGTGTCCGAATCCGGCGATGGAGGGGCGGTGACGGCGGCGCACCTTCGGCTCGCTTCAGTGCGTGTAGTCAGTGCTACGTGGTCTATGGATCTGGATGCGATTTTTATTATTTCTGGTGTTCGTTATATTGCCCTGCGCAAAAAAACCACCAACAAGGGTGCTACAAAGGATTTAGTTTGATTTGATCGAGTTAATGCAAGATGTGTGGGAGGGGACGCTGCAAAGGAAATTAATATTTCATAAACTTATTTTGGACTATATCATAATTTCGACACCTAAGTGAAAAATCTTTTAGAGTACAACAAGATACAATCCATTGCCGAGATATATATAAACACACATATAATGCATATGCCATTTATAACTTAAAGATAGGAGTGCTTTAAGTAGTCGCGTGCTTATCTTATCCTCTGGAAGTGTGATATCTATTTATTTTTGTCATTATAATGAATTGACTGAGTCTACCTTGTGTGTTGTGTCCTGGTATATAAATAGCCTAGGGCCTGACTCGATTGAGCACATCAGTTGTGTTCATCATCCATCTAAGTATCTCATATAGGTTAGGGATCAAAACATGGCGTTCAGCAAACTTAACGGCCAGATGGAAGCCAAGGCAGGGGCACTTTTGTTCATTGTGCTCCTTGGGTGCTCCACGCTCATGTTGGTCTCCTCAACTGATAGTATATATGCTTCATCCGTTTTCAACATACACTACATAAGTTAGGATGAGATTGTGACCAACAATTGCTATATATATATATATATATATATATATATACTGTTACTAGGTTTGTACTGCAAATCATTTAGTATGCTTTCATATTATAAAAGTTACATAACATATAGAGTAATTGTTGAATACAAGCTAAAAACATTGCATTTAAAATGGAGGGATTGCTATTTTCTCATGCATGCCGTATGTATGTGCCTGTTTTTCGCTTCTTATAGGGCGTGTTTGGTTTGTTGCCTCGCATTTGCATCGCACCCGCCATGCAATATTCGCAATGTTTGGTAGGCTGCACGTCTCTATGGGCCAGGCCCGGCTGATGCAAAATAGGCCCCCCAGCCAGGCTGAGCTCGCACAGAAGTTTCGGCCGTAGCCGCGGGAAAACCCTATTGGACACTCGCTGCGTCCAGTTGTCGAGGCTTCGCACAGAGAAGCGAGCGACTAGTGATCAAGATGGGCCGGCCCAGTCACGAGATAGCACAGGCGCTACAGCGTCCCGGTTTTGGGAACCTTCTGGAGGGTTCCTGAACGGTTTTGGGAACCTTCTGGAAGGTTCTTGAACCGGGTTTTCACTGGTTTTTTCTGTTTGCTTTTTCTTTATAGTTTTTTCTTTCTTTTCTTTTTCTTTCTTCGTTTTTCTGTTTCTTTATTTCATCTTTCAATTCCTTTTTCTTTTCTTTTTATTTTCTTTTTGTTCATGTTTCAAGTTATGTTTGGGAATTTCAAAAAATAATCCAATTTCAAAATTTGTTCACCAAATTCAAAAAATGTTCATGTTTTCAAATTTTGCTGCGAGTTTCCATAAATGTTTCCATTTAAAAAATTGTTCGCAAATTGCAAAAAATGTTCATGCTTCAATTTTTGTTCGGGAGTTTCGAAAAAATGTACGCAAGTTTTAAAAACTGTTCATGTGTTCAAGTTTTGTTCGGGAGTTTCAAAAAATGTTCCAAGTTTTAAAAATGTTCAAGTATCCAAAATTTGTTTTCGAATTTGAAAAATGTTCGGGTTTTGGGAGACTTTACAGAAATGTTCCCATTTCCAAAAATTGTTTGCATTTTTCGAATTGTTGAGTTTTTACAAATTTTGTTCTCAATTTCTAAAAGTGTTC
This sequence comes from Triticum dicoccoides, assembly GCF_002162155.2. Classification (NCBI taxonomy): domain Eukaryota; kingdom Viridiplantae; phylum Streptophyta; class Magnoliopsida; order Poales; family Poaceae; genus Triticum; species Triticum dicoccoides. The sequence goes on from NC_041382.1 coordinate 79,117,109, forward strand.
GCTGTTTCATACAACCTTCATGTTTTTTTTCTCAAAAATAGCGTTTCTCAAAAATGTTCGCACTTCCAAATTTGTTTGGAATTTTTCAAAATTGTTCTCTATTTTAAAATATGTTCTCAAGAAACAAAAAATGTTCGTGCTTTACAAAATTGTTCATGCTTCCAAATTTGTTCAGGATTTTTCAAAATTGTTCTTTGTTTCAAAATTTGTTCTCAAGGTTCAAAAAATGTTCGTGCTTCAAAAAATAATCCGCGCTTCCAAATTTGTTCTCAAGATTCAAAAATCGTTCATGCTTCATAAAAATGTTCACAAACTTCAAAAATGTTCAATTTCTGAAAAATGTTTGGGAAATTCAAACTTTTCGGTTTTCATAAAATTTGTTTACATGTTCAAAAAATGTTCATGTTTCCAAATTTGTTTACAAATTCAAAAAATTGTCCACATGTTTATTTTTTTTACTAATTCAAAAAATTGTTCCTGTTTCCGAAATTTGATCACATATTCCAAAAATTATGTGAACAATGAAATTTACAAGCTCTATGTCAAGAAATATTCCAAAAATTTGTTCACATGTTAAAATACTGTAGGATGATTTACAAGCTCTACGTCAGATTTTTTTTTTTGAGATTGTAACATGCAAGGACAATGAAATTCAGCTGCCGTTAGTAACTTTTTTCCTGCAGAGACATGTAAGTTCTCTATTTTTTTCTCTCCTATGGAAACAAAAGAGATGTTATTTTCTTAGAGCCTGTTCTTTCATACTGAACAGTGAAATTAATTTCTTCTAATCGTGTATATGTTTCTTCTAATTATTCTTTCTATTCTCAAGGGTCTCGTTAATACTGTCACCTTCAAGGGAAGTGCACTGCAAGATTCAACTCAAAGGAATACTTCCATGGGAAAAATGTTTCCTTACCGATAGAGCTATCTTTTTTTTCTCTTGCTGATCTAGTGATAGTTTTTTCCAAGACCTTCAACTGTAAACAATGTCCGAAAACAGCTGAAAGAAGTTATGAAAACGAGCAGTAAGACATGTACATTTTTTTTGTCTTTCATGACGCCTTGGTGATACTATCATCACTCAATTTCATCAAGATGTAAGCTTACCACTTTTATGACAGTTTTAGAAGTACCACTTTGTAATAAATGTAAAATGAAATTTCATGTTTTTTTGTAATTAAAAACTAGTTGAATCAATAGGAACAGCACCTGGTTTCATAAAAATGGAACCTACAACCATTGTTTAGTAAATTCAAGGTTTTTGTCTTTCATGTTTCTTTGGGAAACAGTTGAAACTGTACCATTGTTTAGTTTATACAAGGAAAACAGAAGAAACAATGGAAAACAGCAGGAACGACAATCAGTGAAACAACTTCACGAAGCAGAATCAACGAAGCGGTAGAAACAGTTCAAAACCAGGGAAACGCGCGCCTCGCGGCCCACAAAGCCCGCCAGTCAGCTGCTCCTGTGCGAAGCCGCACCTAGTTGACGCAGAATGCGTCACGTAGGAGTTCCCGTAGCTGCGAGCCTGCAGCCGCTCGTGCACCCACGCCCGCACCCACGCGAGCGAAGAGGATAGCATTTCACTCCCGGTCGATTCACACCCGCAGTCGCGCCGCTCTCCTCACCCCTCTCCTCTCCTGCGAACAGATCTCGCCGCCCCGTCGCCTCGCGAGTACGTCGCCGGCGCGCATCCTCACCACGCAGAGGTTGAACCCTCCTCCTCCCATCCCTCTTCCATCTCTCCCCATCCCCCTCGGACCCCTCTCACCTCTCTCTGCCCTTGCGCTGCTGCTCCTCCGATGCGGATGTGAGCCGGCAGTCGAAGCCGAGCTCCCGGCCATGGCCGCCGTGGCCATTGGAGCTGCTCCCCTCGCTCCTGTGTAGAGCTGCGAGCACCACTGCCCCACACGCACACTCATGCCCACAGCCGCCATGCACATGCACATGCTCTGTCCTGAACCTCCTTCCCTCCTATGGATATGTGTGATTGGCATGCATCTATGTGAGTTATTGGGCTAGTAATTTTTGTGATTATCATGGATCTGTGCGATCTGTTCCCAATACTTTGCTAATTTGTGCATATATTTTATTATGTTTTGACAATGCAAATGATGTCAATATTATCAGTGCTCATGGCTTTATTAATTTATAAATCTGTGCTGAATTTATATAGATAGACGACAATGGCAAGACCCGAGATACACTGAAGCTTGTGGCTCTAAAATTGTTGTTGACGGGGGGTCTAGGTTTATAAATCAGTGATGCATTAATATAGATGGATGACATCGGCAAGACCCGAGATACGCTGAAGCTTCAAGGTTTACAATGGATTTTTGGCTATCTAATATGTGAACTCTAGTATGTGTTGGACTGTAAGATGGACCATATGGATTCGTGACTCCATAATATGTGAACTCTTAAGATGTACTTGGACTGGATACTTGATTTATCTGCACTCTCTATTATCCTGATGCATTTCTCTAGCTATTTTGTACCATAAACTGCTTATGTGTATAAAAACTGTTGATATACTTATAAAAACAACCAAGATGCTGCTGAAATTTTGTTTTTCTTGCTTGAGTCATCTCTGCCATTTTGAAGACATGGTCACCAAATTATATAAGACATTTGAAAATATATTCTTACTTCAATCAGCAAAGATGTCTAAGTCGCAGTGCACGTCATCGAAATTATCTTTCAATTATTTTACATACATGTACAAGCACCATAGAGTCAAATTCCACATCATACAACCTACTAAACAACATATGTTGTATCCTGCTTCTCCCATACAACCACAGATGCAAGATACCAAACGAAATCTGAGCTGAGCCTGGCTTATCTCATGCAGTGCACCAAACACACATCTCAACTCATTTTTGCATCAGCTCAACCAGACCAACCCAACCAAGCTGCTTCATGCAATGCATGCTAGATGCACCCAGGCAACCAAACACGCCCATATTGTTTTTGGCGCACGCCGTCTGATGTATGTGCATGCATGTGATGCACTCTCTGCCCATGCAGATGGTGAGATCGGAAGATCAGGTGGCCCTCGTATTCCGGATGGCTATGCCATAGGAAAAGACAACACCCCGTTCCCAAAAATGTGCATAGGGAGGAGGCACCGCCCTGAGAACGTCGAGTTCTGTTGTGCAACATTGCCGGGTCTACCTTGCTGGCCAACGCAGGAAGAGTGCGTCCACATTTGTCCATAGATCTCATCGCTGTGACTAATCAACGCAGCGGGTCAATCTTTGATGTTTCTGTCCATTAGGAAATTTTGAAGAAGGGGAATAAATGATATTTTTCACGGGCAAGAAACAAATACTCATGCATGGATATGTATACAGAGATGTAACGGCTATGCATCTGGGAAATTAATAATTCGTAAACTTATATCTACAATTCCAGCATTACGCCTTTTATTCACACAGGGCATCAAATATGTCGTTGCCACCCGTCTATGGTTGCTCGGTTTGCCCCGTGTGGCGCGCCATGATCGATTGCTGCTGCTCACAGAGTCGTTCGCTTCCACCCTCCCGCGGCCAGTTGCAGTGAAGACTATGCATATTTACATTTATTTGAGCCAATTCTGGTATATATGGTGGCAAGCAATCCTAAAATCAGTATTCACTTTTAAGTGCGTTTCATTCATATCATAACATTCCCAGCACCGTCGTTTGGTCTGAGTGCGTGAGTGTTTGTTGATTTGATCTGCTTTCAGTTACCAGCACTATGAGTTCAGTGGGCGCAGCTGCATGTTGCTGGCCCGTTTACGTTTAGGACCAGAGTTAGTAATATGCAACTAGTTAGACAACAATGGCCTCAAGTTAAACCTTCATCGCCGAAATCTGAATGAAGGTTCATTCCCTTTTACACGACATCAGAATTTGCACGGCACTAAAGCCGCCTATAACTCATCAATGCTTACTGGAGCATAGCACAACACATGACAGACTCAGATGCACCACTCTCAAGTCTGAAGTATTCAAACGACGAGCATTTATATCAGAGGCTAGAATACTAGTTGAACTTCTAAGCTCATGCCATTGGCAAGAACATTCCAACTTTTTTGAAAGCGAATTAAATGAGGATGTTGGATGTTACATCCCCTAGAACCCCTTCATCTGCTTCTGGCTGTGGAGATCTGGTAGAAATATCAGGGAGTAGATAAGTGTGTAGTCTAGGATCATGTACAAAAGGAACATATTTAAGCTAACCAAACATATTTCCAGTTTAACAGAACAGTGACAAGTATGCACATAAAAGCATGTAGCTTTTCAAGGAAAGCAGAAGAAGGACAGTATGCAGCTTACATCTGTCAGCAAAGAGCACAACAACATACAAACAAGTAATAATACTGGTTAAGGATAGACCTAGTGCATCGAAGCTCCCACACAAGGTGACGTCTGGGGAGGGATTATAGGAACCCTGGAAAGTGCAATGCAGAGAGGCTGGTTCGAACCCAGGACCTCTTAGCACAAGTGGGGAGGACTTCACCACTGTGCCAGGCCTGCCCTCTAAACAAGCAATACCGATAATGCAAATAAATACGAAATGGTATCAAGAGAGAAGGTATGACTCACAAGCACTCCCACTCAAGGGGTATACCATTTGCCCTTAACAAATTTGCCAACTTATGGACTCTCCCATCATGCTTTGAGCATGTGATCTTCACCATTCGAAGGTCTTTGCAAGTAAACGATTTTCCCTGCAGTTTGATACCAGTTTTTAATGCCTTTCTGGCATTAAAGTTCTTTTGCGGATCAAGAAAGTTGTTGTTCACTACTAGAAAAAAGGCTAGTAGTAGCGCTGGAAAACTGCCTATTAGTAGCGCGGGTACTAGCGCTACTACTATCGCACTACAATTAAATGGTTAGTAGTAGTGAGGTAGTACTCGCACTACTACTAACTTTGTTAATAGTAGCACGGGTGCCACCCACGCTACTACTAACAATTTAGTAGTAGCACCCGCGCTACTACTAACCTAACTACTAGTAGCGCTCACTTATTACCAACGCTACTACTAACAATTTATGAATTAAAAAAGGTTAGATGTAGTACTCATGAATGGTAATACGTCCAGTGCAAACCAAACCAATGTCACCGAATCATCTCAAGATTCCATTTAACATCAGACGCACACAACCATTATCAAAAGGTGGGTACATTCCCTGGTGTTCCATCACCAACCTAAACATACCACTCCTCTAGATGTTTCTACCAAGTCTCGGAGTTTAGACGCCGGTGGACCCGAATCCTCCTCCTCCCCCCCAGATGGTGGCGTCGAGATCCTCCACCTCGGCGACCCCCGGCGTCAAAATCACCTGGACAATCATCCATGTGACGTGGCCACCGGGCTTCACGACGAAGTCCGCCTCTGAGTGGTTGAAGAGAACAACGCCCACCGGAAACGCTAGTCAGCGTCGATCACACCTACGCCCACATCGAGAAAGTAAAAACTTGTTAGTACGAAAATTGCATCAGTTCAACCAAATAGTATATTACAATTCACAAGACCCATTAAGTTAAGGTTCCTTCTCATCTAGCAATTTAAAGGGGCTCATGCCGAAAATATATGCTTAATTGCTCACTGGCTATTCAAACTAAATGATCCAGGAACACAGATGGTTACCATGGATACCAGTCTAGATTAGTACTATCTATAAAGTTGCAATTCCTAAAGTTGATCGTCTCTTACTTTTGCTCATGGTTACCATGGATACCAATCTAGATTACCATGGATACCAATCTAGATTATTACTGTCTATAAAGTTGCAATTCCTAAAGTTGATCATCTCTTAGTTTTGCGAGGAAAAGATGTTCCTTTTTAGAAAGCGTACAACAACAAATGTCTTCTTATGATCTTAGCTAAGCGATATAGTTGAAAGATAAACACGCACAATCTTTTTTTTTTTTGAGAATATAAACACGCACAATCAATATGTGAAAACACCAACTCTTTACATAGAAAGAAGATGGAGCATTCAGATATTCAATCATTATGTGGCACTCACCCTCTTGAGAATGTTGACTCGATCTTAGAATCAATCCATAGCTCGCTCATTCTCATGTTCATCTATCTCATGTGAAGAATAAGCTGGTGCTCGTATTCCACCTTGTTCAGTGCCATCAAAGAGAGATGTTCTGGTGCTTCGGTAGCTATGGAAAGTGCAGAGAATAGTTATATAAGAATGCATATAGATTTGACAAGTGCAAAAACGTCTTATATCTATTCTGTTTAATTTCTACAAATGTACATAAAGAATCGATTACTTTGGTTCTATAAGTACCATCTTCCTTCTTCTGTTCACACAGAAGAAAAGCCTACTGGTCAGCCTAATCATGACCACCTTCAGATTTTTATAAATGCACACACAATCACTAAAAATATATTTAAATTATTCGCAACAGATAAAAGTACCCAGTTTTGATTCATACTGCTAGCCAACAAACTAAATGGTGCTCCAGATTTGTAACTATGTGTGTATGTTGCGGACCCCTTGCTCATCGTATGATTTAAATAGAACCTTAGCAGACCCTGGAGTCATAATGTAGTTGCTTCGGTCACCACATCCACGTGGCCTTAGCAGGCCCTATCTCCTGCAGCCATGTAACACTTGATTCCCAATACACTCGCAAAAAACACTTGATTCCCAGTAGATGCTTCTATCAACTCATCAATGTGATGATATGAGGGCCTTAGAAAGGAACTAATTCTATACATATTACAACATTTGCTAATAAATACATATAAAGTTATATTTCAAGAGATTTAGTCTTTCCTTTGGAGTATTTAAGAAAATCCCTTGTAATTCTTATAAGGAAGTCCATATCAATCAAACGGGGAGGTGCTGACTTGCAATTTAAAAATATATTCACCATGGCTGCTTCAGATGTTCAGTTATATACGGAAAAGCATGATGCATGTTCAAATGAAATGGTTACTGAAAAATGATCTTACCTTGTTCCAGCAAAACATGTAGTGATCCATAAACATAGTAAATGTTCTCTGAAATCACTGGATCAGGCCTCGTGGTTCCACAGGATGGTGATGCGAACGCACGCTTTTTTTTTTTTTGAGAATTAAGTAGCATGTTGGTTTTGAACCCTTAAAAACCTTTGGAGATACACGAACGTACAACCAGCTAGCAAGCAAGCTAGCAGGCAGCTCAATGGATTCTGCGGTACGTGTGTAGCCGGCGAAACTTACGATCGAAACTGTAAACAGAGAAAAGTACTTTTTGCGGTGCGTCGACTTACACCTTTTTCGTTTATTTGCTCAATATATAAAGGATACATGTCACGTTCAACACGCCTCCGACTCGGCCGGCGGCCAACACAACGCAACCCCGACTTGTATACACAAGTCTGGTTTACCTACGTGAAAACAAGACTGACTAGTACTAGAACTCTAGACTAATATGTGACTATACCTAATACTATAACTAGATTAATTCTTACATTCACCTTCTTAATCTGGTTGCTTTGTCTCCATTGCTTGCACTCCGACTTTCTTCCTCATCTTGATGAATTTCTGTCGACCGAGGGACTTCGTGAGAATGTCGGCAAGCTGGTCCTTCGTGTTCACGTGCTGAACTTCGATCATCCCTTTCTCAATGCACTCCCGGATATGATGGAACCGGGTATTGATGTGCTTGCTCCTCTCATGATGAACCGGATTTTTGCACAATGAGATTGCAGCTTGGTTGTCAATCTTCAGTGACACCTTCTGCACCTCCCGCTTTGCAAGATTAGCTAGGAGTCTTCTTAGCCACACTGCTTGACAAGCCACCGTGCTTGCCGCTATGTATTCTGCCTCGCATGAAGACAGCGCAACCACCTTTTGCTTCTGAGAATTCCAGCTAATAGGATTTGGGCCAAGATAAAATATCATGCCCGTTGTGCTTTTCCGGTCATCCACATCACCTGCCATGTCACTATCTGAGTATCCATGGAGGACCAATCCTTCCTTTCCCTTTCCATACGTGCAGCCAAGATTTATAGTGCCTTTCACATAGCGCAAGATTTGCTTGACCGCGCTCATGTGCTCGGTTGTCGGATTCTCCATGAACCGACTCACGATCCCGACTGAATAAGCCAAGTCAGGTCGGGTATGCACCAAATATCTTAGGCTGCCCACAACGCTTCGATACATTGTGGTGTCCACCGGCGGATTTGAGCTACGCTTGCTCAACTTGTGGCGTTGGTCCATTGGAGCTTGTGTCTCGTAGCAATCTGTCATGCCACACTTGTCCAATAACTTGACCGCATAAGCCGATTGACATAGTGAAATCTCTCCGGAGCTTTGCTTCACTTCGATGCCCAAGTAATAGCTGAATAATCCCAGATCGCTCATGCTAAACTTTTTCTTCATCTGCGCCTTGAAACGTTCAATTTCTTGTGCGCTATCTCCGGTGATAATCAGATCGTCCACATAAACTCCAACTAGCAGGTTTGATCCTTTGGAGTTCTTTGTATAGACCGCGTGCTCGAGGGGACATCTCTTGAACCCGAGCGAGATCAAACTTCGGTCTAACTTTGCGTTCCAAGCTCTTGGCGCTTGCTTCAGCCCGTAAAGTGCCTTCTTGAGCTTGTAAACTTTTCCTTCTTCGCCTTTCTTCTCGTAGCCGAAGGGTTGTTCCATGTACACTTCTTCTTTGAGGTCGCCGTTGAGGAAAGCGGATTTCACATCCATATGATGAACCTTCCAATCCTCTTGTGTTGCCAAAGCTAGGAGCACTCTCACCATCTCGATTCGAGCAACCGGTGCAAACATCTCCTCATAGTCAACTCCTTGACGTTGTACGTAGCCCTTTGCAACGAGTCTTGCTTTGTACTTCACAATGGCACCCTTCATGTCCTTCTTTAACTTGTAAACCCACTTCAAACCTATCTCCTTTTGGTTCGGAGGTCGGGTTACCAAAGTCCACGTGCCATTGCTCTCAATCGCCTTCATCTCCTCATCCATGGCGTGCATCCAACTTGAACTTTTGCTCGCCTCTACGAAGTTCGCCGGCTCCTCAACTCCGAGTAAACACAAATCGGAGTACTCAAGCGTAACTGGCTTTGCATACTTGTAGACTTTTTTGAGGGTCTTATAGCGACGAGGCCCAGAAGAATCCGTTGTGGCTTGCGAAGGAGGCGACACAAATTGTGTCGGCGTCGCACTTGAGGAAGACGGTTGAGTCTCGGGCGTGGTAGATGTCGGGTCGTTGGCATCCACGTCGCCGACGTAGTCATCGTGATCGTGACCATCATCTTGATTGTCATCATCACTATGCGCCTCGTTGTCGATGTTGTTGCCGAGATCTCTACCCGTGTCTTGCGCGTCGTTGTCGCTATCACCTTGCGACCCATGCGCGTCGTCGTCGGTGTCGGCACCATGATGATCACTACCATCGTGGTCACCTTGGTTGGGTGTCTTGCAACCACCTGGACTTCCTCCCCTGCATCATCATCAGTTGGGAATTCAACTGTGAATATGTTACCGTTTGGAGCATCGTCGGATGCTGCGCTCCAATTCCACGCTTGGTTTTCTTCAAGCACGACGTCACATGAAATCCGTAGACGCTTGGTTCGTGGATCGTAGAAGTGGTATGCCTTGGTGCCGGAACTCCTCTCGTATCCGATGAACACCATCTTGGTGCTGCGATCGGCAAGCTTTGAGAGATGCGGCTCCGCCGTCTTCACATGCGCCACACACCCAAATGTCCGTAGATGAGACACATTCGGCTTACGTCCTTAAATTGCTTCATATGGAGTTTTACCGATCACTGCCTTCGTTGGAGCCCGGTTGAGAAGATAGACCGCCGTCGAGACAGCTTCTCCCCAAAAAGTCCCCAACAGATTCTTGCTCTTGAGTAAGCTCCTTGCCATGTCAACGACGGTTCGATTGCGCCTTTCAACAACCCCGTTCTGCTGCGGCGTATAAGGTGCCGTGAGGAACCTCTTTATGCCAATCTTCTCGCAGTAGTCGTTCAACTCGTTCGACGTAAACTCTCCGCCGCGATCTGTTCGTAGAGCGCGAACCTTCAGCTTGTGTTCCATCTCCGTTGCATCCTTTAGCTTCTTGAACGCTTCAAACACATCATCTTTAGATCGTAGGAGAATGACCCACATGTATCTCGAGTAGTCATCTACCACAAGGAAGAAATACTTCTTTCCTCCGTGAGTTGCTGGGGTGATAGGGCCACATAGATCACCATGGAGCAGGTCGAGTGCATCACTTGCACGATAGGTAGACTGAGCAGGGAACGGCCTGCGGTGCTATTTTCCAACCAAGCACCCATCACATACTCGATCAACATGGTCGATAAACGGCATCCCAGATACCATCTCCATCTTCGACATCTTCAAGGCGTAGAAGTTAACATGTCCAAATCTACCATGCCATAACCACGAATCATCATCACTCTTGGCGAGCCAACACTCCGGTTGAGATTGATCAAGGTTGAGGATATAGAGCCTGTTCCGCGTGCGATTCACACGCGCTAGCATGTTTCGGAGGTTGTCGAAGATCGTCATCACTTCGTTCTCAATATCCACCTTGCATCCATTCTCGTCAAGTTTCCTGACAGAGATGATGTTGTTGCGCAGCCGTGGGATGTAATACACTCCGGTGAGTATGCGATGTTCTCCTATGAGACCCTCGAAGAGGACAGAACCTTGCCCGCAAATCTCCACATTTGAACCATCACCGAACTTGACCGAGCCTTGAACATCATATTCCAGCTCGAGGAACTTCTCCTTGCATCCCGTCATGTGGTTACTGGCACCCGTGTCGAGATACCACGACACGTTCTGGCTCCTGGATAACTTTGGTGTTACCTTTTTCTCATGAAGTAGCACCTTCCGGTTTGGTTTCACAACCGCTGTTTGGACGAGATCACAAACTTCGGCCATCAGAAGACCTGGACGTTCATCTTCCTGCTTTGCCAAATTTGCCTTGATCTCCCGCTTGTTAGGCTCCGGACAATCCTTCGCAAAGTGACCCATCTCGTTGCAGTTATATCACTTGACCTCGGACATATCCAAGTTCTGTGGCTTCCGCTCTTTAGATCGGTCCGCCTTACCACGACCTTGTGGCTTGCCTTTTCCTTTGCTTTCTTCGGTTTGTCCGCCGCACTTCGCGTTGCTTGATCCTTCGCCAATGTTGCGCCTTCCTTTGCTACTTGGGGACTCCCAATCTGCGCGCGAGTACATGTGTTGGTCACTATCTCCTCCTTTGCCTTTCCGACAGCCACGGGCATTCTCTTCCCATGTCCACAAGCGTCCGATCGCCTCCGTTATGGTCATGTCGTCGATGCCGTAAAGCTGCTCGAGCGTGCCGATGATGTACGTGAATTTATCAGTCACCGAACTGAAAAATTTCTCCACAATCTCGGTCTCCTCGAGCTTTGCACCAAGCGAGCAGATCTCTCCCACCAAAGTAGTCAGACGCATGGCATAGTCGTTCACCAATTCAGTTTCCTCCATCTGCAACTTGTGAAATTGGCGCTTCAGCACTTGTGCCCGAGCCTTCGTGACACGATCTTCTCCAATCCTCATCTCTTTGAGTGCGTTCCACGCCTCTCTTGCTGTCTCGAACTCCGCCAATGTCATCAGCACGGAATCCGGCACAGACTGGGCTATTGCGGCCATGGCACCTTCGTCGCACTCCTCGTGGACGTCGTCGTCCGTGATGGCCTCCCACACTCGAAGGGATCAGAGAATAATCTTCATCTTGACCGCCCACACGCCGTAGTTGGCATCGGTGAGCATCGGGTACTGGATGGGGATGTTGCGATGCGCCTGCACGTTGGCGCCGCCCGTTCCACCACCACTGGTTGCTGACTTGCCGTCCTTCTTCACTTTGTCGCTGTTCTTGTTCATCTTGGAACCACCGTTGCCGGACTTGACCGACTCTGCGTCGCTGTCCGTCATCGTTGATCTTAGATCGTCGAGGCTATGATACCAATTATTAGTTTTAAACCCTTAAAAACCTTTGGGAGATACACGAACGTACAACCAGCTAGCAAGCAAGCTAGCAGGCAGCTCAATGGATTCTGCCGTACGTGTGTAGCCGGCGAAACTTGCGATCGAAACTGTAAACAGAGAAAAGTACTTTTTGCGGTGCGTTGACTTGCACCTTTTTCATTTATTTGCTCAGTATATAAAGGATACATGTCACGTTCAACACACCTCTGACTCGGCCGGCGGCCAACACAACACAACCCCGACTTGTATACACAAGTCCGGTTTACCTACGTGAAAACAAGACTGACTAGTACTAGGACTCTAGACTAATATGTGACTATTACTAATACTACAACTAGATTAATTCTTACATAGCAAACCTGCAATGCACAAAATAGGTCAAATGGTTAGCAAACCTGCTGTTCGTCCTGAAGCTAGTTTTGTCATTTTTAATGTACTAAAATCTTGTGACCAGTCATCACTCAAGGAAGCTTTTCATTATTTTGCTCTCCAGTATGTGAATGCAAGGAACTTACTCCTCCCAACGAAGACAACTAGAGCTTCCTGATTATTTTTATTGCAGTAATTTTTCCGAACTGTTCTAAAATCTTTGCATCTCGCACATCAAGGAACTCCAACTAAATATAGTGTACAAACTACTCATAAACCATATTGCTATAGTTGTCTGATTTACTCACTTCTGTCAATTATGCTTTACTAAAAATTTGTAATTTACAACCAAGGTGAAGTAAAAAACAGTAGATTTGTTTAAGAACATGATACTGAGTACTTACAATTCATCTTAAAATTTCAGGATCAAGAAGCTGAAGGAAACAAAGGTGAAGTAAGAATGCGAGGACATGAGTCATACGTGCAAGATGAAGAGGATGCACCCCTTACTGAACTTATTTAAAATGGGGCACAAAACTGACAAGAATGAAAAGATATTCAGGTAAACTACAAGTGACACATTACTGAAAATTACAGTCCAAAACCAGGTTAAATTCAGGCCACCAAAAAGAGAAGGAATACACATTACTAGGCAAAAATGCACATTAAATTACACTGTAATTACTGAAGTGGTAGTTTCGGGCTTTTGAGTTGCGTGACTGGAACAGTTCTGTCAAGTGCTTGTGGATCTGTTGTTGTTCTTAACGCCGTTACCAGCTCTGGACATATTTACAGAGAACGAGAGAGATTTCAGGTTTCATTATACATCTTATAGAGCTAGATTCATCTTGCATCGCCACATCCCTGCATCTGCATACTTGTTCCGGTGATGCTTTTGCTGACAGTCTTGGGCAGCCTAGTTGTGCCCGCCAGAATGATAGCGAAGCCTCGAGGTCTATCTTTTTGGAACGATGGTACCACGCCAAGTGTTTGTAGAACGTACAGAGTGGCACTTGTTCCTACAGTGTAAAGCACAATGTAGAGGCCATCACTACGCTATCTGTTCACTGGATGCTGCCTGCATCTTGCCCGTATGTGTGCAAGGAGTTCTTAACTCTTGACAAGGTGACTACATCTCAGAGTTAACCTGGATCTTGCGCAACATTCTCTCCATACAGAAGACAATATGAATCCACGCAGAAATGACTGGAGCACATGACAACTTATGTTGGCTGTGAACCCGAAACATCCATGCTACAAGTGCTGTTGTCCATTCCAGGCAGAAACCAAGGTTGCTACTTCAATGCCTCAACTCATCCCACTAGTGAAGATCGGTCCAACAATTTGAGAACCTTCGTGCTAACCCAGTCTGGCCCGAACAACTTCAGTTCGTGCATGGCCGTTTATTCGATATTTTGTCCAACAATTTGAGAACCTTCCACGCTCGGAGATCTGGTAGAAAATAAGTACCAGTGGGTGGATGAGCCTTGTTGGTAGAAACTAGGGTTCTACCCGGTCTAGGGCGTAGCCTGTAAGGGAAGGAGGGGGAAGGGCGAGGGCTGGTGCGTGGCGGCCGGCGGCGTGGCGCCGTCCTTGCGACGGGAGCAGCGGCGGCGAAAGCAGGAGGCGGCTAGGGTTTAGGTCTCCCGGCTCCGAAGCCGAGCAAAAATTGATTGCTTCTTGCTTGATCAGATTGATACATCTCCTCTTCTTATATAAAGAGGTTTACTTGACTCCTAAGCAAACGATCCTAATACGATAAGATAATTGGGCTAAGCCCCAAATTAAGATACTTGGGCCATAACTCACTGGGCTAAGCCCCTATGCCGGTCATAACACTTCTCCCTGCCTGCACAAACAGCGCGTCCTCGAGCTGTAAGGTGGGGAAGCGCTTGCCGATGTTATGACCGGCCGGGCCTACAGCCGTAGGAGGCCCACCGGGCAGGCTTAGGCCGCAAGTTATCTTAATTTTATTTTCAGATCGTGGTTATATATACAAGTTGTAAGACTATTTTCAGATTTAAGCAATAAGACTATTCTGTTGCCCGGCTCCCAGAGGAGCCGGAACCCTAAACCCTAGCCGCCTCCTGCTTGCGCCGCTGCCGCCGAACCGCAAGGACGGCGCCTCGCCGCCGGCCGCCGCGCTCCAGCCCTCGCCACCTTCCTCGTTCCCCTACAGCCTACGCCCTAGGCAGGGCAAAACCCTAGCTCCTATCACCTTGGTACCATCCAGCTCGGGTTCGACCATGTCATCCTCACCACCATCGCCGTCGCTACCCCCTACCACCACCACCACCGCCGCGCCGACGCCGATCGTCACGGGCCCGCTGGCCCTCCCATCGGCGCCGCTGGACCTCCTCTCCGGCGCGTCCACCGGCCTGCTGCCGCCCCCCGTCACCATGACGCCGCCATCTCCATCGATCCCACCGGCCCAATACTCGCCGGAGGCCATGGCCGGTGTCCTGAACGACCTGGTCATCGCGGTCCAGGGCATCTGGCTTTACCTGGCCAGCCCGTACGGGCCGCATCGCCGCTTCCGCCACCCGTGCCCTCCGGACCGCCGGCTCTCCCGTGGTACTCGGTGCCCGCGGCCCTCACCGGAGGCTACCCGGCGCTACAGCCGCCGTCCGCTCCAGCGCCGGCCTGGCCACAGTGGCCTGCGCCAGCACCCGCGGCGCCCCCTGTGTCTACCGCGCCCGCCCCAGCCCCGTGGTCGGCCTGGCCCGCGCCGGCTGCGCCGAGCCACGCGCCATCACCGCCACCCAGCATCGGCCTAAGTCAGGCTACTCCAGGAGGGCTCCCGATCCAGCAGGTGCGGTTTCCACCGTCGCCTTCTCCGATTCCGGCCTGGCTCACCGGGACGTCGCCACCACCAGTTTACACGGAGGCCGGGGACCCGTCAGTGCCCCCGCTGCAGTCCAGGGCACCGTCATCCGCTCTCCGCATCGCTGAGCCGGTGGGCGCTGGCGCGCCGACCCCGACGCCACCCCGGTTCGCCCGGATCGACTTCGCCACCTATGACGGCTCGGACGACCCTCTTAACTGGTTAAACCAGTGTGACCAGTTTTTTCAGGGGCAGCGCACGCCTACGTCGGAGCGCACTTGGCTCGCTTCCTACCACCTCCGGGGTGCAGCCCAGACATGGTACTATGCCCTCGAGCAGGACGAGGGCGGCATGCCTCCCTGGGAGCGTTTCCGGGAGCTATGCCTCCTTCGTTTCGGGCCCCCATGGCGCGGCAGCTGCCTATCCGAGTTGGGCCGTTTACCCTTCACGTCCACGGTCCAGGATTTCGCCGACCGTTTCGAGGCTCTGGCGTGTCACGCACCGGGGGTGACGGCCCTCCAGCGGGCTGAACTCTTCGTTGGCGGCCTTCCTGACCACATCCGCATGGACGTCGAGATGAAGGGGCCCCAAGACCTGCAGACGGCCATGTACTATGCTCGGGCATTCGAGCAGCGCGCCCAGGCCTTGACACGGCCAGCCACGCCTCGTGGGAGCCGACTTCCTCCACGGCCACCGCCGCCCGCACCCGCACCTTCAGCTGCATCACCGGCGGCCACCCCGGCCGCGACACGGCCCTTCCGGCGCCTTTCGCAGGTGGAGTAGCTCGAGCGCCGCCGCCTGGGGCTCTGCTTTAACTGTGACGCGCCCTACGCCCCGGGCCATGTCTGCCCGCGCCTCTTCTACTTGGAGACGATCGACGAGACCGAGGACGAGGACACCGATGTTGGACCCGGAGACCCAGCCGCCACGGAGGTCGCACAAGCACCTGCGCCCGTGCCAGCTACGACACTCGTCGTCTCACTTCATGCGTTGGCCGGCATCCGTAATGAGCGGACGATGCTTGTACCGGTCACGGTCCATGGTGAGACTCTGGTGGCCCTCTTGGACACGAGTTCTACACATAACTTCCTACCTGAGGCTACTATGCGGCGCCTCGCGCTACAGCCGATCGGCGGGGAGCAGCTGCGAGTCACCGTCGCTAATGGCGACCGCCTCCGCTGCAATGGGCTCGCTCGGGACGTGCCCATTACTATCGGTGACGAGCACTTCACCATCACTTGCGCCGGCATTGATTTGGGCTGCTTCGACTTCATCCTAGGCGTCGACTTTTTGCGGACTCTCGGTCCCATCCTTTGGGACTTCGACGCCCTGACGATGACCTTCTGGCGTCTCGGCCGACGCATCCGGTGGGAGGGCGTTGGAGGCACCCCGGCGACGCCTCCGCTCCAACTGGCCGCGACCACCACTGAGGCCGAGCATCCGCTGTTAGATAACCTCCTGCGGCAGCACAGTGATCTCTTTGAGGAACCACAGGGCCTTCCGCCGGCTCGGGTCTACGACCACCGTATTCACCTCCTGCCGGGCTCGACACCGGTGGCAGTGCGGCCCTACCGGTACCCTCGGCTGCAGAAGGACGAGTTGGAGTGGCAGTGTGCACTCATGCTTGCCGCGGGCATTATCTGGATCTCCACATCACCATTCACTGCGCCGGTCCTCTTCGTTCGCAAGTCGGACAACACGTGGCGCTTCGGCATCGACTACCGCGCCCTTAAAGCTCTCACACTTAAGGATAAGTTCCCTATCCCGGTGGTGGATGAGCTACATGGGTCGCGCTTCTTCACGAAGCTGGATCTCCGGCCGGGGTACCATCAGGTGCGCATGCATCCAGACGACATCGCCAAAACGGCGTTTCGGACTCATCACGTCCATTTCGAGTTCTTGGTGATGCCCTTTGGCCTCTCCAACGCCCCGGCGACGTTTCAGGCCTTGATGAACGACATCCTCCGGCCCTACTTATGTTGGTTTGTGCCCGTTTTCTTTGAGGACATTCTTATCTACAGCTCCTCTTGGGTAGAGCACCTCCAACATGTGGCCATCGTATTCAATGAGCTTCGGGCGCATCATCTTCATCTTAAGCGCTCGAAGTGCTCGTTCGGGACACCTTTGGTCGCTTACTTGGGCCACGTCATCTCGGCCAAGGGAGTGGCCATGGACGCCGACAAGGTGGCGGCCGTCACCGCTTGGCCGATTCCGCAGTTGCTCAGGGCTCTCCGCGGCTTCTTGGGCCTTGCGGGATACTACAGGAAATTCATCCGGGAGTTTGGTGTCATTGCGGCCCCGCTCACGTGCCTTCTCCGTCGCGACGCCTTCTCTTGGGATGCGGAGGCCACCACCGCGTTCGAGGCCCTTAAGGGGTCCCTCACGACGGGTCCTGTCCTGCAGATGCCTGATTTTGACCTACCGTTCATCATGGACTGCGACGCCTCAGGTGCGGGTTTCGGTGCGGTCCTTCATCAGGGCGATGGACCCCTCGCATTCTTCAGCCGGCCCTTTGCCGCCCGCCATCTTAAGCTGGCGGCCTATGAGCGTGAGCTCATTGGCTTGGTGCAGGCGGTGCGTCATTGGCGGCCCTATCTTTGGGGTCGCTCCTTCCGGATCCGGACGGACCACTACAGCCTCAAGTTCATGCTGGATCAGAGGCTCTCGACCGTACCGCAACACTAGTGGATCTGTAAGCTCTTCGGGTTTGACTTCACTGTCGAATACTGTCCGGGTCGCCTTAACACGGTCGCCGACGCCCTATCTCGGCGTGACGTCGACACTGATGGGTCGGCTGAGGGAGCGGCCTGCTGCATCATTACCAGGCCCTCTTTCGCGCTCTTCGCCGACATCCGGCGGGTGACGGCTGCGGCGGCCGACGCGCTTCTCCTGCAGCAGCAGCTCGCTGCGGGGGAGCTGGATGCGCCGTGGCGCCTCGCCAACGGCCTGCTGCTACATGGGCACCGAGTTTTCGTCCCGACGCATGATGATCTTCATCACGAGGTGCTGCGCCTCGCTCACTCGGCGGGCCATGAGGGTGTGCAGAAGACGCTCCATCGTCTCCGCGCTGACTTCTACATTCCAGGTGATCGTGCCCTGGTCCATGACTGCGTGCGGTCGTGTGTGACCTGCCAGCGCATGCATATCCAATCTAATAATTATCATTATGACCACCACATGCATATCCAATCTAATAATTATCATTATGACCACCACATGCATATCCAATCTAATAATGCTTGTTGTTATCAAAACTATATTCCTCATCAACATTTTCATCAAAACATCATCTTTATTGATGTATACAGAGTCATCACCACTCAAGAAAGAGGCATCACTACAAGGGAAAAGGCTAGCAGCAGCGCCAGTTTTAGGTGTATCAGTAGCGCGGGGACCGGCGCTACTAATAAGGCGCTACAGCTAACACATAGCAGTAGCGCGTGCTCACCAGCGCTACTGCTACACAAATGTAGCAGCAGCGTGCTTAATGGAAGCTCGCTACTGCTAATAGCTATAGCGCGCTTCTCCTATGCGCGCTACTGCTACTACCGTGCTGCTGCTAACTTTTCTCCACTCGCTACTGCTAATTTTAGTAGTTTTTTTTGTTTTTTTTTGGCATATTTGTTTTGTATTTGAACAGGCTTTATAGAAGAATCTTTAGCACATACAAATGTCATCATGATACACATACAAATGCCTGCGAGACCACAAATGTAATCATAGCATATACATACAAATAGTCTCATCATAATCATCATCCAACACAAAGTGGTATCTTGTCATCATCTCGAAAATAGTGATACATGCAAGTCTCGAATACTTGCAACTACAACATCATCCATCTAAACAAAGGTATACGCGAGAAGAGCTATCACTATGAGTGAGAGCGGAACTATGAAGTACATGAGGTGGCGGTTAATAGTCCTCTCTCGCGCTAGCGTGAACCTCAAGTAACTAGATTCTCCTTCTTGTCTGCTTTGGAAGCCTTTATGGCTGGCGCCCGAGAACCCATTCACTTGCGCCTGACACTCATGCCACTCGTTGTACACCCCCGGAACCTTCCCTTTGTACACGACATAGCACTTCCATCTCGCCATCAAGAAACTAGGTACCTGTTAGAGATGCATGTTCATGAAGAGGATGTAAAATCATATATATGCAACAAAATATACTAGAGCAACACCGAAAAAGAAAGGGTTAGCAACTAGATGCAACATACAATATGCAAATTAATTAACTAGAGGTACGCATGTCATCATACGCAAACTAACAAAGTAGCGTTACGCAAGTTCGGCAGGGACCATGGACATCACAAAGTTTCATCGCTACAAAAAGTATACAAGTTCAACCGACACATATCATCATCATCGGCATCATAAATCACTAGAAGTTCCATCCTTCCATATCATCGAGGATGGACCCTAGCTTCTTGAACGACGTGAGGTATAGACATTGCATGCCTATGCAATTTCGGACGTCAGCTCGCGATATAGGGCCGTGGTGGAACATCCCCTTCTCATCGATGACTTCTTTCATGATGATCGTCGCAATGTCGCTTTGGATGCGAAAGAAGTCATATCTAAGTTTATAATCCGCTTCTCCATGAGATTCTAGCCACTTGTGGATATGATCATCATTTCTGCTTCTCATGCGAAGCTTTTGGTGATCCGTGTTGAACTGAATCATGAGATGGACGATGTAGAATCCATCCTTCTTGCTTGGTTTTGGGACATGGACGCAGGAGAAGTTAGTTTTATGCGCGAAACCCATCTTCTTGTTCCTTTGTTTCCTAATCTGCATGTGGCCACCTCTAATGCTGAAGCCTTGGAGAGCATCATCTAGAATATTCATTATGTGGGTGTAG
This sequence comes from Triticum dicoccoides, assembly GCF_002162155.2. NCBI lineage: Eukaryota > Viridiplantae > Streptophyta > Magnoliopsida > Poales > Poaceae > Triticum > Triticum dicoccoides. The sequence continues at coordinate 79,137,151 of NC_041382.1, forward strand.
TCTTTTTTCTCATAGTCTCTGGAAGGGTCAAAATACACGGCATGGGAGACTTGCGGGGAAAGAAAGATAAGGACGGCGCGCCCGTTGCTGCGGGGAAAAGACACATTAAATTATTCCCCATATGAGAGAGAAGGAATGATTGAAATGTACGAAAGGGTTGTCCGGAACTGACTTACTTTGGATGATAAGACACGAGGACAATTTCCCGGTCCTTATTCTGTACCATGAAGTTTTAGAGGTACTCCCTAGCCGTTTCACGCTCAAAGTCGCCGAGACTCAAGAAATACTCGTGCATATAGTACGGATCCGTCACACAGATTTGCGAGACTTCTTCACTCTTCATGACAGAGCTCATATATAGCGCAAAAAGGTGGACGATTGTAAAATCGAGCCACCTTGTCAGAAACATCTCAAAGATATGGTCAAACCGCAGGAAGAACACCTCCGTGGGTCGTGTCTCGACGTAGCACTTCCCCTCAGGCACACGAGCCGCGTATGTCGGATATCCTGGATCCTTTGAGGCTAGTAGGCTTTTCTCAGTCGACAACATATGGTCGTGCAGTCTCCTGAGATCCTCTGATAGTGCCTCCAGCGGTTTCGGCGGTAGGTTTTCGTATCCTTTGCTTCTTATGCTTCCTCTTTTTGGTAGCGGCATCGGCGCCGGTACCTTCCCCGCCGGTCTCAGCGCCGCCATCGGTGCCGGCGCCGTCGGTGTCGATGTCGGCGTCAGTACCATCATCGAGGCCGACCTGCAAATCTTGCTTAGCAGTCAAATAGTCGAGGTACTCTTGTTCACCCTCATAATCCATCCCGTCTGCATCTTGGTCAGAAGGCCCAGTTTCTTCGTTGTCCGACATGTTTCCTATAAATAAGAAATGACATAAAAAAGAAATCTATGTGCCAGCACTCGATATGCCAACTATGTAGCACAAATCATGCCTTTATTCACGGCAAATTTCGGCATGACCTTTGCTAAAAAATGGACATATCGAGCGCCTGAAATTCACAGGAACGGAAATGAATCAACATTCCGGCGTAACATAGGCCACTCGGATCATTTACCAAAATTGAATCAAAACATCACATGTCCAAGTGACATGTTCAAATTCCAAACATGACATGTCCAAAACATGACATATTCACATATCACATGTCCAGTTCAAATTTGCATATAAATTTAGCCTACCTAAATTTGCTTTAACAAGATGTTGATTTGGACAGTTGCTTAAATGCTGCCTTTTCTTTTAACTACAATTGCTTAACCCTAAATTTTTGTCCTATTTTAAAACCTAGCTAAATTCATAACTAAATAGATAACCTAATTAACCTACTGCCCTAACTAAAACCTAAGTAA